>NC_090757.1:79304681-79352181 GCF_036898095.1 Palaemon carinicauda
GGACATTATAAAAGAAGTATATCAAGAATGTTTCAGTAAGTTAAAACACCCCAGGGATAAGGGAGAGTTTTGGTAGGGGAGTCTTTGAAGAGGACCCAGGCCTGTAACTTATAAATAAAGCACTTTTTGCTCTATGACGTCAGTCCGTGTATATTTTGAACAACCTCGTATATATAAAAAAGGAAAGGAAAGGCATGTTAAAAAAGTAGAGTAACATGCCCAAATTCAATCTATCTATCTATCTATCTATTTATCTATCTATCTATCTATCTATCTATCTATCTACCTATCTGTCTGTCTTTCTATCTACTTATCTATCTACCTATCTCTCTATCTATCTATCTATCTACCTATCTATCGATTTATATATATATATATATATATATATATATATATATATATATATATATATATATATATGTGTGTGTGTGTGTGTGTGTGTGTGTGTGTGTGTGTATATATATATTGTCACAACTTCAGCTTTCCACTTGACTATTTCATAAATTCTCAGTAATGAGGGCAACACTTCATGTAGGTACAGTAGATATATTAGGAGAATGATCAAATTAAAGTTGAAATTAAACAAAGACTTTACTTATTTTAAATCACGTATAAATATATAACAAAATAATAACAAATAATCACTTAATAAACACTAGAAACAAGTGAAGAATTAGCCACCGGATAACGAACTCAAAAGTATTAACTTGAAAGAGCTTGGAAGTAAACATTTCCAAGGATTACATACGTAAAAATAACAAAAGGTAATTTCATTCATGCTGTCCGCTACGATCAGCAATCAATAGATGGCGCTAAAGTTATACACAATAATAGGTGTAATTAGAAATGCTAAATAATGATAGGAGGGTTATTATAGTTCCCCCCTGTTAGGAATGAAATTATGACAATCTTATTGACAAATTCAGTGAATTATGGTTTTCTGTCCAAGACGTGATAATGCGTCGGCGATGGTGTTGTTTGATCCTCGAATGCTGTGGATCTCAATGTTGTAAGACGACAAGATGTATGACCATCGAAGAAGTTTCTTGTTGTTAAGCTTTGCCCTTTCGAGGAAGGTAAGGGGTTTGTGGTCGGTGTAAATGACGACACGTGCAGCACCTTCCAGATATGGACGAAAATGAAGGACAGTTGCAACAAGACTATATAATTCTTTCTCGATGGTAGGCCATCCTAGATGAGCGCCTTTGAACGCTCCCGAGTAATAAGATACTGGCAGAAGGTGTTCCAACAAAGGAGGAAAAGTACTGGTCCCATTGATTTCTTGCAGTAGGACACCACCAAATCCAGTATTGCAAGCATCGACCTGTATAAAAAAAGGTTTAGTAAGATTAGGAGCTTGCAACAAAGGAGATGAAGTCATGAATAACTTTAGCTGCCGGAAGGCCTTATCGTGATCCTGTGTCCAGTGAAACCTTACTTTGCTGGATGTCAAGACATGTAGAGGAGAAGTTATGATGGAAAAATTAGGACAAAACTTTGAATAATATGACACCATACCTAAGAAAGTTTTGAGTTCTTTTTTATCACTAGGAGTGGGGAATGAAGTTATAGCCTTTACATTAGTATCCTTGGGTAATATGGAGCCACTGCCAATGACATGTCCTAGGTATGTAAATTTTGCCTTACCAAATGAACTCTTGGCTAAATTAATAACTAGGTTAGCTTCGAGGAGTCTTTTGAAGAGTTCTTTTAAGATCTTGAGATGTTCGTCCCAGGAGATACTAGCAATTACGATGTCATCCAAATAGACATACACACCCTCCAAACCACGTGTAACTTCATGGACCATCCTTTGGAATGTAGCTGGCGCATTAGTCATCCCAAATGGCAAAACTCTGTATTCAAAGAGACCAAAAGGTGTTATAAAGGCTGATATCTCTCTTGTCCTATCTGTTAATTTAATTTGATAATAACCCTTCAAGAGATCAATCTGGGTAAGGTATTTAGAATTACTCACAGAGTCAATAATATCCGCAATTCTAGGTAATGGATAAGCATCCTTGACCGTTACAGAATTAACCCTTCTATAATCCGTACACATACGATAGGAATTGTTAGGCTTTTTTACTAAAATACAAGGCGATGCCCAGGGAGACTTGCTTGGTGCAGCCAAATCTAGTTTTAGTAAATACTCAACCTCAGCCTTCAAGGCTGGTAATAAACGATGGGACACCCGATAAAAAGGTTGACGAACGGGATTGGCGTTTGGTTCTAGCACAATATCATGTTGCACCAAGGTACAGCAACCAGTAGTGTCTGAACATATTGCAGGATAAGACTTCAGAACAGCCTCTAATTCTTCCCTTTCCACCTTAGGAAGATGACCAAGATACTGTGAAAGCAAAGAAAGAATCTGTGAATTACTAGCATCTTTCCATGACAAAATATGATGATGAGCCAAAGTTTCTTCTCCGTCTGGCTCAAGAGGAGCTAAAAGTTTATCATTATCAACTGCCTCGGGTACTATGTTTTTCGGGGTAGGAGAAGTCTCGATGGGAGTAGTTATCCTCGAGTTGTGAGTGGAGTGATCAGTCTCTCTACTTATCAGGTGAACTACCTGTGGAGAAATCTTTGCAGATTGGTATGGTTTTATAAGATTAATGTGCACTAACTGGCTAGGCTTCCTTTTATCTGGAGTTTCAATTGCATAAGTTGTTTTAGAGACCCTTTTAGTGATTTTATACGGACCCATAAATTTTTCTCTCAATGGAGCTCCTGGAACTGGTCGATATACAAGTACATCATCTCCTACTTTGAAAGTTCTAATTTTGGCCTTTTTATCGTAATGGTTTTTCATTCGAATCTGACTGTTAGTTGAATTCAGATTGGCAAATTCATAAACATGGTCAAATTTAACCTTAAGACTTTGAAGGTATTGCGGAATACTTACTTGCTGGTCTTTGTAAGTACCTCTTAGGATGTTTTCTTTTACCATACTAAGGTTTGTCCTAGGTCTGCGGCCGAACATCATCTCGAAGGGAGAAATTCCAGTCGATTCATTAGGCGTACTCCTAAGTACATACATAAGCAGATCCAGGTCTTCATCCCAGTCTCGTCCAGTTTCACAAATGTACTTGCGCAGGAGGTTTTTAATGGTCTGGTGTACTCGTTCGAGGGCTCCATTAGTCTGAGGGTGATAAGCTGAAGCAAAAATATGAGAGATGTTTAACTGCTTTAAAGTTTGCTTAGACAAATCACTAGTGAAGTTTGTCCCCTGATCACACTGAAGCTCTTTTGGAAAACCAAAAATGGTGAATATTTTAAGAAGATTAACAATAATTATTCTAGCAGATATGTTTTTTATAGGTACGGCTAAAGGAAATCTAGTAGTTGGACACAACAAGGTTAAAATGTACTCATTTTGTTTCTTAATTTTGGGAAGTGGACCAACACAATCTACAATTACCTTTTCAAAAGGAGAATTAGGTACTGTAATAGGAACTAATGGTGCTGGAGGTATTTTCTGATTTGGTTTACCAGTTACCTGGCAGGGATGGCAAGATTCTATGTGGTGCTTTACATCAGCTTTCATACCAGGCCAGTAGTAATCGTCCAGCAAACGCTTATAGGTTTTGGAAATGCCTAGATGAGACTCTGCTGAATGAGCAAGATCCAATAAGGCTGCACGAAGATTAGAAGGAACTACAAGCTGGTAACTATCATGCCAGGAATTTTGTCCTGCAATCTTCAAAGGTCTATAACGTCTCATAAGGATGTTATTATCCAGATAAAAATATAGTAACTTACTTTCATCAACGTCATCTTTTACTTTATCAAAGTATTCTTTCAAACTATCATCAGACCTTTGATACTCTACAAATTCATCTGAGGGAATATCAACAAGATCAGCAAGGACTTTTTCACCTAAGGTACTTTGATCCACCTTACCTGTGTGTTCAGTGTCGCTAGAAGTTGAGGTTGTAGACCTGGTGACTACTTGGCAGGGAAGCTCTACCACCGGAGAAAACTCTTTGCAAGCTTTTTCGATCACTACTTCAGGCTGCGTAATGATAAGACTAGGAGTACCGTTAGTTTGAGCCAAGTCATTACCAAGTATCATGACTATGTTCTTGCAAGGCAGGTCAGAATCCAACAAGGCGACATGAGTTGAACCTTTAAAATAAGGACAATCAAGAGAAATCTGTACAATAGGTAAAACCTTTTGACAAGTCAAATCTGACACAGTTACATACTGATCTGTTGGTTTAGCTAAATCTTTTAACTTTGAGCTAATGATAGTTTGAGAGGACCCTGTATCTCTCAAAATTTGCACGGGAATATCATTTACTTTACCAGGATATGTAAATGCTGTAAAGTCTGATAGAGGTTGAGCACAGTGAAGAGTCGTTTTATTTGCAGTATTCCCTGATTTGGGTCCTTGTGAAAAAGCATTAGGAGAAGCCTTACCATGAGATGCTTTGCATTTGGGACTAGGACAGTCTTTAATATGATGACCTTCTTTCTTACAAAAAGTACAAACTTAGGGGGGGGGGGGATGAAGGTGAGGACGAATGTGGTTTAAGTTTATGAATGAGATGGTAATCATCAGCTAATAGGGCAGCCCTTTTTCCATCTTTTTCTTGTTTTTCTCTAATAAACATTGCCACATTAGCTGGAATACGCCTCAGGAATTCTTCTAAAACTATTAAATTCTTTAATTGTTCTAAAGTAGTTATTTGTTCCTTGTCTATCCATTTATTAAACTGCTTCAACTTCAATGTGAAAAACTCTAGATAGGTTTGAGCTTGGTTCTTCAAAGTTTGTCTGAAGATTTGTCTATACCCTTCTGCTGTAACACTATAAGCATCTAATATGACAGTTTTAAAGACTTCATAATCCCTTTCTTGGACAAGTTGTGCTGCCACATATGCAGCTCTTCCTTTGAAGGAGTTTCTGATTAAGAGAACATATTGGTCTCTTGGCCAGTTGAGAGACGTTGCAGTGTTTTCAAAAGTAATGAAAAAAACATCAGGATCTTTTTCATCGAAGACAGGCAGGAGTTTGCGTGCTTTACTAAGGTCAAAAGCATCGGGTAGCTGTTTTTCTGCCAACCTTTCTTCTATTCTTATGGCTGATAGTTCCTTTTCCAACAGAACTTTTTCTTTACGTTCTATTTCAAGTCTTCTTTGCTCAGTTTCTACTGCGGCATTTGCAGCTTCAAGCCTTTTTTGTTCAGCTTCTAGCCTTTTTTGTTCAGCCTCTACTGTTACCTGCTGCAGTTCAAGTTGGAGTTTCAATTTCACTATCTCTGGGTCTTCAGTTATAGTAACAGTACGAGCAGCACCTCGTTCAAGTGTTAAAGGCCTTAAGGGAATAGCCTCTTCTTCAGTTATGTTACCACTATTTATCAGGAAATCTAATATCTTTCCCAATAGTTCAGCTTTCACCACAGCATGACCTACAGATATTCTTGCCCTTACAGCTATTTGGCGAAGCTGGTCCTTTTTAGCTACGTGTAGTGTATTTAGGTGCTCCCTGGGTGCACCTAAAAATTTCTCAAGATCAAAAGGCATCTCTCAATACTGATAAAATGGAAAATATCACTGGAAATTATATTACTACTATACACGAGCTTCAAGACTTAAAAACGTCAGGGCATTCATGGATTTATGGTGCGAAGGCACCCACAAACCAGAGGAATTTCCTTAATCCTTAAGTCCTACAATGTACAGAAATTCACTTAAATGAACAAGGCTTTAATAATCCATGCCAATCAGAAAACTTGGTTCACCAATAATGCACAACCACTAATAATCTTGAATAAAATATTCTTAATGAAGTAAATAATTGCAAGTACCAACAGTTACTTGAACAAGGAATAAACCTTTAAATATCCATCGAGGTGGAACGAAGTTCTTGACCACGTGGTCGTAACAATATGAAGCCGAAATCCTTTAAAGAGCAAAGGTCGCACCCTGAGTAAGAGGAGCAGAAGTTCCTAAGGAAGGAATCTTTCAATTCCTTATGATGAGGTTTTGAATGCCTCGAAGCACCTCGAGAAGTTGGGGCGACTATGAAGATATCGCTAAGCGATGGTAGTCAACAGAGTCGAGGGTTAAAAGAATGACGAATTCTAGGATGCCATTACCCTGCCTGCACGTCCTCCAAAATCTCGATGTATGCTTAAGATGACGTGTAGTAACACGACATTCTCTAGGTGAAAGTGTGAGCGTGCTGGAGAACACTATCCGGTGGTGGTCAGTTATAAACTAGCAAAATATCACTAATACACTACACTCATGTTGTCCATCATTTTAGAGAAACAACAAAATGAATTTCACAATCCGTCAAGATCGAGCGTAAGCGTAACACATACGTAACTACATCCCGGACACAGGCCCCCAATTTGTCACAACTCCAGCTTTCCACTTGACTATTTCATAAATTCTCAGTAATGAGGGCAACACTTCATGTAGGTACAGTAGATATATTAGGAGAATGATCAAATTAAAGTTGAAATTAAACAAAGACTTTACTTATTTTAAATCACGTATAAATATATAACAAAATAATAACAAATAATCACTTAATAAACACTAGAAACAAGTGAAGAATTAGCCACCGGATAACGAACTCAAAAGTATTAACTTGAAAGAGCTTGGAAGTAAACATTTCCTAGGATTACATACGTAACAAGTGAGCAAGTCCTGAACGCGGACATGGTCCTCGTAGAGGACATACCTCCGCCAAGGTGACCTAGAGCGCCATATGTCCTAGAATCATGAATTGATGTGACTTCGACCTTCACATGACCTTGACCTTCACGTGACCTTCAAGTGACCTTGACCTTCACGTGACCTTGACCTTCACATGACCTTGGCTTCAAGTGACCTTGATCTTCAAATGTACTTGACCTTCACGTGACCTTGACCTTCAGGTGACCTTGACCTTCACGTGACCTTGACCTTCACGTGACCTTGACCTTCAAGTGACCTGCTTGACTTTTGACCTTCAAGTGATCTTTGTTCATTTGCCACTGATACTTAATATGACATTGATATAATGCACCAATATGACCTTGACCTTTGACCTTTATAAATTTGAACATCACCCATGGGTTGCGCCTGGACTAGGACTTCCCTGTTGGCTTATGCAAAAGTCAGTGCTTTATTTCTGTCTCTTGATATGGCCACTTATGTCATAGTGACACCAGTGACCCCTGTGACCTTGACCTTGGGGTGACCTTGACCAAAATTTAATCAGTTCTTCCATACACATTGGGGAACTACTTGGCCAAGTTTGAAGTGATTCCGTGTAGAAATGTGGCCTCTACGTTGTCCACAGACAGACAGACAAACAGAGAAACAAACAAACAAACAAACAAACAAACCGAACCGAAAACATACCCTCCTGGCGGAGGTAAAAATAACAAAAGGTAATTTCATTCATGCTGTCCGCTACGATCAGCAATCAATAGATGGCGCTAAAGTTATACACAATAATAGGTGTAATTAGAAATGCTAAATAATGATAGGAGGGTTATTATGATATATATATATATATATATATATATATATATATATATATATATATATATATATATATATATATATATATATATATATATATACATATATATATATATATATATATATATATATATATATATATATATATATATATATATATATATATATATATATATATATATATATATATATATATATATATATATATATATATATATACATATATATATATATATATATATATATATATATATATATATATATATATATATATATATATATATATCCTAATTCATGTATGCAGAGATATCATGCACGACAAGGTAAATGAACTCAATATTAATGAGTATTCCACAAAAAACTATGTCTCAGCTTATCATTGTAAAGGTTTTAATTTGGTAGTTGTGTATAGTGTACTTACGAATGAACCTTTTGTAATAAATGAAGAAAACCCATATTCCGACGTCTTATTATCCGTCTACACGGGTCATATTGGTGTCAGGTGTAAAAAATACGTCTTTGCGGATGCTGTGAGTGAAGTTGTTCTTTGAGCCGAAGAAATAAAAGTTCAAGATGCCTAGATACACATAGACTATCATAGCAAACCCTGCTGCTGCTGCAGGAGATGAGAACAAAGGAGCAGTGGGATATAGCTTTGCCAAAGAAGAATATAGACAGGATATTAGAACACAAGAATTGGAAAATAAGTTAGATAACATGCAACAGTTAATGAGAAGACTGTTGGTGGAACGAGAACAGGAGCGCTGCGCAACCACTGCATATCTGACGTACATGGACGAAGTTTAAACGCACACAAGTGAAAGTACACATGCACAGCCGAGTGAAGATACGCAAATCGTAGTTCGGAAGTTGCCAGAACTCCAGGCAAGTGATAGGCCTTTTGATGCTCAACGACCTAACGAAGGGTTTCAATCGATTGAAGTGCTTTTGAGAGACTTTGAAGTAGACACATATGGTTGGTCGGAAAGAGAAAAAGCAATTCAAGGAATTAGATTGCTGAAAGATGCTCCGACAATGGAGGTAATGTGTTGGCCACAAGACAATTTAAGAGATTATACTGAAATAAAACGACGTTTAATTGAGAAGTATGCCTTGCCTGATGCGAGAAAGGGAGACCTAAAAGAAAATTACAACCCCAAAATACGGGAAGGTGAATCCATAATTAGTTTTGCAACTCGCATTTTTAGGGATTGCAATTTGTTTGCTACCCGGATGGCCAATTTCCTAAAAGGTGATAAAAAGGCTATTGCCCATAAACATATTTGCAGATTAGTAAACCCGTATTTATGTGTTTATTTCTTCGATGACAATTGCTCGTTAGCAGACCTAGTGTATGCAATACAAAACTTTTTAGACAGTTTGCCAGAAGAAAAAAGGACTGGGAATAACGGGGCCGATTCCGAGAAGCTGGCAGCCATGAGAGGCAGTCGACCCCCGAAGAGAGGTAACGAAGAATGCAGTTGTTATATATTATTGTAATAATGTACTATATTATTTCAAGTGTTGCAGATATTGTACAACATTGCATCATATTGCATGAATAAAACATGTTATGCTTTGTACATAAGTGTAATGATTTGTTTTGGTATTAGGATTCAAACATTTGTTGATTACCTCAGAGATAGGATGTGATTCTTTATAGTTTTGTACTGGAGTAGGATTTAAGTCTTTTCAGAGCGATGCTCTTTTGTTTAGAAATGTTTTGGTTTTGTCAGATTGTGTATGACGCTCCACACACACTTAGGGATCAGCTGTCAAAGAGCCATGTAGTCATAAATATCATTAAACGTGTATTTTAAAAATACCAACGTATTATTAAATCCCACCAAGAAAAATTGACGACAAAAGATAGGATCAGCTGAGAAATAATTACAAACAATTATTCATCTATGTTCCAGATAATTATTATGGTTAATAGAACTTCCTACCAAAGTCATACATAAAAGTAGTCAGCAGATTAGCAGAGTCTTCAAATGTTGGCAGTGTGGGTGAGAGGGGCACCGATGAGTGGAGTGCCCCACGCAACGATCCCTCCCCCCTGTTACACTTGTCAGGCCTACGGTCATCTATCTCGAGAGTGCTCAGCAAAAAATGCCCCAAGGGTGGGCGGGCTCTGGCACACGCTCACTTCCCTCTGCCCAACATCTGAGGAAAAGGAAACAGAGGAAGGGGGAGAGGAGGGAGTTCGATGCCAACACCCCCCCCCCCCCCCCCCCATGACATCACAAGCAGTAGCCGATGAAGCAGTGACGACAGACGTGACAGATCAGGCACTGGGGCCTCCATCGGTAGCCCCGACCTCACCCCCGCAGTACTAGGGGGCAGAGGCATTGCAGCGGAGGTCATTGGCCCGTACCCCATATCTCGTAATGGCCGTCTAGTCTAGGAATGTTAGCACTTAGGATCGACCTGCAAGATAAATCCATTCGAGCTCTGATTGACACAGGAGCCATTGTTTCATTAATTGAAAAAAGATTCTCATCAAATCCACTACAGCCAGTGGCCTCCATTGTTCTTGACACGCCAGGAGGAAATAAACTACACAAACCATACATAATCGTCCAATTTAAGGGGGTGCCTGTGAAGTTTACACATGATTTTTTTGTCTTGCCCACCTTGGGAATTCAAGGAATCGAGGCTATTCAGGGAGTTGATTTTATCTCTAATAATCAAATTTGCATTTTAGGGGAAAAGATACAATAACCGTGGTAGCAGGAGGGTACATTTTGTCAATAGAAAGTCTTGAGACAGTAAGTGCGTGTATTAGCTCGGAGAGATATTTAAGTAGGGTAACAGCTGTATCAGAGAGAGGAGAAGTGCTTTCTCCCCAGACCCTTACGAGCATATCTGTGACCCTGTATCGCCCTCTTGAGGAAGGAACCAAGGTAGTTGTTAATGCCCATGACAATTGGGCCATTATGGTTTAAGAGCGCTTGACGGGACGATAGTTAATTTGTCAAATAAAAGGGTTGTTTTTGGAAGTGATTTTGTGTGTGAATTAGAGTTATATGAAATTGCTTATAATGGGATGTTGAGAGCCACAACTGCAGCCCGCACAGACGAACGCACACAGAATTTGATTATGCAAGCGCAAAAATTATGTCCATCAGAATATCAGCCTGTTGTTAGTTACATTATCCATAATTATTCCAATATAACTGCAATTGGAGATGAGACCCCCGGGTGGATTGATCGATTTCCCTTTAGCATTGAAACTTGGCAGGGGAAGCCAATCAGGTCAAGGCCTTATAAGGTACCATTTCATTTCCAGGGAGAGATAGAAAGGGAAATTATTATATTAAAGGTACAAGGGATAATCGAGGAGAGCGAATCCCCCTTGGGCTCTACAATTGTAGCTGTTAGGAAGAAGGATGGCTCTGTAAGATTGCGTGCTGATTATAGGATATTGAATGCAGTCACTAAGGATAATGTATTTCCAGTGCCCTCGATCGAAGAATTACTTGTGAAAGTACGGGATAGCAAATATTTTACAACTGTTGATTTAAAATCTGGATACTATCAGATACCCATTCAGGAAGACAGTAAATGTAAAACTGCATTTATAGCTAACGATCAATTATTTCAGTTTAATTTTCGTCCTTTCGGTGTTAAAAATGCTCCAAGTCATTTTTCTAGAGAAATGATGGTGGTTTGATCACAATTATTTGGCTAAAATGTTCTTGTTTATTTAGATGATATCATAATTACAGGGAAAACGGCCAAAGTACATAATAATATTCGTAAAGTGTTAGAAGCATTGCAACGTAACGGTATGAAAATAAATTTGCCAAAGTGCAAATTTTTCTGTAAACAGGTCGAATTTTTAGGTCACATAATAATTCCAGTAGATATCCAATCCTGCCCCAGTAAAGTAGCTGCTATTAGAGATTTCCCTAGGCCACGCAACTCTAAGTAAGTAGCTGGATTCCTAGGAATTGCTGGGTATTACCATAAATTCATAGGAGGTTTTGGAGAGATAGTGAGACCCTTATATGCTTTAAAGAAACAAAAAGTAATAGATTGGGGAAGGTAAGAAGAAAGGGCCTTTAACCATTTGAAAGCTACCATAACTAGCAATGAATTACTCGCATATCCTAGATTTGATCAAATTTTTTTAGTGAGAACAGATGCGAGTAGCGTAGCTATTAGTGGTGTAGTTTCCCAACGAGATGATAAAGGCAGAGACGGACCCATTTGTTTTGCTTTCCGGGCATTAAAAGGGAAAGAAAAGAATTATAGTACTTTCGATTGAGAGGCTTTGGCTATTCTTTGGGTTCAAGAGAGGCATCGGTTCTTTTTATTAGGTCAGTGGATTGAGTTGCAAAGTGGTCAATGACCCTTACGTGATTTGTATTATAAAAATGATTTGATTTCTTGACTAGCGGGATGGATTGAGAGATTACCAGAGTTTAATACAAAGGGTTTTCACCACATGTACGGCTGGTTTCCAGCCGTACAGGTGATGGTTCGAATCACCACCCGGCCAGAAGCTGTTACCATAAAATGAATTCCAAGGGGATATATATTCCCAAGAGAGAATTCGGTATTAAATGCCATTCGTGGGTGATATTTACATTAATTAAAATCACGTGTGCTTGTGATATATGTTCATTAAAATAACCACGTGTTGCAAACTCACGATTCAGCTATCATGGTGGAGATGGGTTTATTTCAAGTCTATGAACAGACTCCTGAATTCGACAGGAATATGTAGGGGGACTTGTCATAAACTTTTAGTCTCTCTTGATAGCTGAGTCGGTAGGGTCCCTGCCAGCATGGTTTCCAGCCATACAGGTGGTGGTTCGAATCACCACCCGGCCAGAAGCTGTTACCATAAAATGAATTCCAAGTGGATATATATTCCCGAGATAGAATTCGGTATTAAATGCCATTCGTGGGTGATATTTACATTATTTAAAATCACGTGTGCTTGTGATATATGTTCATTAAAATAACCACGTGTTGCAAACTCACGATTCAGCTATCATGGTGGAGATGGGTCTATTTCAAGTCTATGAACAGATTCCTGAATTCGACAGGAATATGTAGGGGGACTTGTCATAAACTTTTAGTCTCTCTTGATAGCTGAGTCGGTAGGGTCCCTGCCAGCATGGTTTCCAGCCATACAGGTGGTGGTTCGAATCACCACCCGGCCAGAAGCTGTTACCATAAAATGAATTCCAAGTGGATATATATTCCCAAGATAGAATTCGGTATTAAATGCCATTCATGGGTGATATTTACACATATATATATATATATATATATATATATATATATATATATATATATATATATATATATATATATATATATATATATATATATATATATATATATATATATATATATATATATATATATATATATATATATATATATATATATATATATATATTAGGTTGCATTTCTGTTTAGCATATTTCTTGCCTATTCCGGGTTGGAGTGTCCTCCATTTATCATAGATTAGTGAGGACGAGTGAGCACCTCCTCTCGGAGTGGAAAGCTTTGGGGGGTGGAGTAATGTCCTAATTCATGTATGCAGAGATGTCATTTACGACAAGGTAAATGAACTCAATATTCATGAGTACTCTACAAAAATCTATGTCTTAGCTTATTATTGCAAAGGTTGCAATTTGGTAGCAAAGATAGGTGTTAGTTATTGGTGGGTGCTCGAGTTGACAAGTCCCTCACCTGAGAGGGTAGTTGTGTATAGTGTACTTATGAACGAACCTCTTGTAATAAATGAAGAAAACACATATTCCGACGTCTCATTATCCATCTACACGGATCATATATATATATATATATATATATATATATATATATATATATATGTGTGTGTGTGTGTGTGTGTGTGTGTGTGTGTGCGTGTGTTTTAGTGTGTATATCCTAAGCCGTGGACAGAAATGTTAGTTTTATACAGTGTGATCATTAGCTTTTTCATAGTACCATGTTGTGCAAGATCATTGAACTCTCCTATAGGTGTTATGTCTCTAAGAATTTTGGGGTGAAAGGGTCTTTCCATCATAGGTGAGATTTCCAAAAATTTGGTAGCTTCAATATATTGACAGAGCAACAATGTCTACCTTGTTCATGAAGAAAGTCTGTTTCACTCAAACTCTCAAAACAGTAATAAATTACACATCAGAAGGTTTCCTAGCTGTGCAAAGTGTAATCATAAACTTTTTGTAATAAAGTGGAAAATCTAATGCTCCAGAGTTTCATTATCTTTTGACACGAAATAATTGGTGTCATATGTTGAACATGCCTTTTTGAGTACGCTATGGTGAAGCAATGCCGTGTATATTTATTGAATGTATTGAGGAGAGTAATGAACACTACTGTAAGGTTTTTGAAAAGAGCTAATGAAAATCACAGCTCAAATTATGATGGTCGTATAAAAAACGTACCGGTAAAAGTATTTGTGGGCGATCGTGTGTATTTGAAACAATTACAACCTAGGAAACACAAATTGGAGTCAGCATATTTGGGTCCTTACCGAGTAAAGATGGTTAATTCTAACACAGTTGTGATACAAAGCATTAATAATGGCATAGTGTATAAACATCATCAGACACACATACATGTGGTGCCTGAAGAGGTAGTTTTCAAAAGTGTTTCTCCTTACCCCTGCATACCTGACATCCCTTGAGTTGATGAATAGAATTTTTTTTCCTTTGCTGCTGTTGTTATTTGAACAGACCTTTCTTCTTTTGACGTGTCTTAAATAAACTTGATGATAACAATGAGTTCTTATGTTGATACTAAATGTATATGTAAAATGTTTTGGTAATTTTGCTGAGTTGACCTGAAAACAATCAGAAGTTAAATAGGTCAAGTGAGATCCGTCAGGCAGATGCTGCATTATATGTTATAAGAGAAGGGCGGGAAGATGAATGATTTTCTCGGAAAACGGCTAGTGGCCACCGGTTGAAAGTTGCAGGTGCAAGTGTTGTAGTGATTTAGATAAATGGTGAAACAGTGGTGGTAAGTTATGTTGCCAAATTGTGCCCTAAACCCGGACAAGAAAAATCGATGGATGAAGGGAAATCTATTCCTACCCCTGTCCTGCCCAAGAAGCCCATATTGCCCGCAACCAGAGGGAGGTTATTGATGAGGTTATGTAAAACTGATATTATGATTTATTTTTTACTTTGGGTGTTCTGTGCTTAGGTTGCAGAGGTCTTAAAAAGAAATGAGTGGAATTATTTATATGTTTTCTGTACATTTTTACATGCAATTATTCATTTTTCATTTTTTTCGGTGGAAGATGTGTTATTTTTGGGGTGATTTCTATATATATATATATATATATATATATATATATATATATATATATATATATATATATATATATATATATATATATATATATATATATATATATATATATATATATACATATATATTTATATATATGTATATATATACATATATATATATATATATATATATATATATATATATATATATATATATATATATATATATATATATATATATATATATATATTTATATATATATATTTATGTATGTATATATATATATATATATATATATATATATATATATATATATATATATATATATATATATATATATACATATATATATATATATATAAATATTTATATATATATGTATATATATATATATATATATATATATATATATATATATATATATATATATATATATATATATATATATATATATATATATATATATATATTAGGTTGCATTTCTGTTTAGCATATTTCATGCCTATTCCGTGTTGGAGTGTCCTCCATATATCATAGATTAGTGAGGGCGAGTGAGCACCTCCTCTCGGAGTGGAGAGCTGGGGGGGGGGGGGAGTAATGTCCTAATTCATGTATGCAGAGATGTCATGTACGACAAGGTAAATTAACTCAATATTCATGAGTACTCTACAAAAATCTATGGCACAGCTTATTATTGCAAAGGTTGCAATTTTGTAGCAAAAAGAGTTTTAGTTGTTGGTGGGTGCTCGAGTTGACAAGTCCCTCACCTGAGAGGGTAGTTGTGTATAGCGTACTTATGAACGAACCTCTTGTCATAAATGAAGAAAACACACATTCCGACGTCTCATTATCCATCTACACGGGTCATATATATATATATATATATATATATATATATATATATATATATATATATATATATATATATATATATATATATATATATATATATATGTGTGTGTGTGTGTGTGTGTGTGTGTGTTTTTGTGTGTATATCCTAAGCCGTGGACAGAAATGTTAGTTTTATACAGTGTGATCATTAGCTTTTTTATAGTACCATGTTGTGCAAGATCATTGACCTCTCCTATAGGTGTTATGTCTCTAAGAATTTTGGGTGAAAGGGTCTTTCCATCATAGGTGAGATTTCCAAAAATTTGGTAGCTTCAATATATTGACAGAGCAACAATGTCTACCTTGTTCATGAAGAAAGTCAGTTTCACTCAAACTCTCAAAACAGTAATAAATTACACATCAGAAGGTTTCCTCGTTGAGCAAAGTGTAATCATAAACTTTTTGTAATAAAGTAAAAAATCATATGCTCCAGTGTTTCATCATCTTTTGACACGAAATAATTGGTGTCAGATGTTGAACATGCCTTTTTGAGTACGCTTTGGTGAAGCAATACCTTGTATATTTATTGAATGTGTTGAGGAGAGTAATGAACACCACTGTAAGGTTTTTGAAAAGAGCTAATGAAAATCACAGCTCAAATTATGATGGTCGTATAAAAAATGTACCGGTAAAAGTATTTGTGGGTGATCATGTGTATTTGAAACAATTACAACTTAGGAAACACAAATTAGAGTCAGCATATTTGGGTCCTTACTGAGTAAAGATGATTAAATCTAACACAGTTGTGATACAAAGCATTAATAATGGCAGTGTATAAACATCATCAGGCACACATACATGTGGTGCCTGAAGAGGAAGTTTTCAAAAATGTTTCTCCTTACCCCTGCATACCTGACATCCCTTGAGTTGATGAATAGATTTTTTTTTTCCTTTGCTGCTGTTGTTATTTGAACAGACCTTATTTCTTCTTTTGACGTGTTTTAAATAAACTTGATGATAACAATGTATTCTTATGTTGATACTAAATGTATACGTAAAATGTTTTGTTAATTTTGCTGAGTTAACCTAATAGCAATCAAAAGTTAAATAGGTCTAGTGAGATCCGTCAGGCAGATGCTGCATTATTCATGTATTTATATGATTCCTGGTTGCTAGGGCCAGGGTGGTTCCCGAATGGTAAGTGACTACCGGAATTAAAGTTCAGCCTTGACGATAGGCAGTGTTAGAGAATGTGTAGATGTGAATGTTATATTTTATGTTATAAGAGAAGGGTGGGAAGATGAATGATTTTCTCGGAAAACGGCTAGTGGCCACCGGTTGAAAGTTGCAGGTGCAAGTGTTGTAGTGATTTAGATAAATGGTGAAACAGTGGTGGTAAGTTATGCTGCGAAATTGTGCTCTAAACCCGGACGAGTAAAATCGATGGATGAAGGGAAATCTATTCCTACCCCTGTCCTGCCCAAGTAGCCCATATTGGGCGCAACCAAAGGGAGGTTATTGATGAGGTTATGTAAAACTGATATTATGATTTTTTTTTTTACTTTGGGTATTCTGTGCTTCGGTTGCAGAGGTCTTATAAAGAAATGAGTGGAATTATTTATATGTTTTCTGTACATTTTTACATGCAATTTTTCATTTTTTATTTTTTTCGGTGGAAGATGTGTTATTTTTTGGGTGATTTCTATATATATATGTATATATATATATATATATATATATATATATATATATATATATATATATATATATATATATATATATATATATATATGTACATATATATATATATATATTTATATATATATATATATATATATATATATATATATATATATATATATATATATATACAAATATATATATATATATATATATATATATACATATATATATTAGGTTGCATTTCTTTTTAGCATATTTCATGCCTATTCCGGGTTGGAGTGTCCTCCATATATCATAGATTAGTGAGGGCGAGTGAGCACCTCCTCTTGGAGTGGAGAGCTTGGGGGGGGGGGTTAATGTCCTAATTCATGTATGCAGAGATGTCATGTACGACAAGGTAAATGAACTCAATATTCATGAGTACTCTACAAAAATCTATGTCTCAGCTTATTATTGCAAAGGTTGCAATTTGGTAGCAAAGGGAGTTTTAGTTGTTGGTGGGTGCTCGAGTTGACAAGTCACTCACCTGAGAGGGTAGTTGTGTATAGTGTACTTATGAACAAACCTCTTGTAATAAATGAAGAAAACACATATTCTGACGTCTCATCATCCATCTACACGGGTCATATATATATATATATATATATATATATATATATATATATATATATATATATATATATATATATATATATATATATATATATATATATATATATATATATATGTATATACACACATATATATATAAATATACATATATATATATATATATATATATATATATATATATATATATATATATATATATATATATGTGTGTGTGTGTGTGTGTGTGTGCGTGTGTTTTTGTGTGTATATCCGAAGCCGTGGACAGAAATGTTAGTTTTATACAGTGTGATTATTAGCTTTTTTATAG
Source organism: Palaemon carinicauda (assembly GCF_036898095.1). Lineage (NCBI taxonomy): Eukaryota > Metazoa > Arthropoda > Malacostraca > Decapoda > Palaemonidae > Palaemon > Palaemon carinicauda. The sequence continues at coordinate 79,322,892 of NC_090757.1, forward strand.
TACCATGTTGTGCAAGATCATTGACCTCTCCTATAGGTGTTATGTCTCTAAGAATTTTGGGTGAAAGGGTCTTTCCATCATAGGTGAGATTTCCAAAAATTTGGTAGCTTCAATATATTGACAGAGCAACAATGTCTACCTTGTTCATGAACAGAGTCAGTTTTACTAAAAATCTCAAAATAGTGATAAATTACACATCAGAGGGTTTCCTCACTGTGCAAAGTGTAATCATAAACTTTTTGTAATAAAGTGAAAAATTATATGTTCCAGTGTTTCATTATCTTTTGACACGAAATAATTGGTGTCAGATGTTGAACATGCCTTTTTGAGTATGCTATGGTGAAGTTTTACTTCCTGTCAATAGAAAATCAAGTTTAAGATGCCGAGGTACCTGAGGTTCAACACAACAGACACTGATGCTTCAGGAGATGAAAACAAAGGAGCAGTGTGTTGAAAAAGAATGTAAACGAGAGTAATGAACGCAGGGCATAAAAATGGGTTTACATAATCTAACAGAGTTGATAAGTAGTCTTTGATGGCTTATCAGAAATAAAAAAGAAGAATATGGAAATTTCGATAGTTAACTCAATAAATAAAAGAGTTGTTTTGGGAAGTGATTCTATGCTTGAGTAATGCTGTGGTCATACTTGGGTGATTAAAAGAGAGACAAAAAATCCCGAAAATTTGAATACCACAGCCACTTTCAGGCGATATTCCAGCACATGTTTTTCGAAACGCAGGACACCGTGGCATACCTGACTCATAATGCAAAGTAGGCAACCAGGGTAGATGCACACCACAGGCACAGAGAAATAAGGGTGATACATGGGGATACATTGCAATGCGATACACCTTTGTATATTGGATCGCATCACAGTGAGCAAATTGGGACATCTCAATTGGTCCGGTTTATTATGATAGTGATAATTGTGTACGCGATATAAATGCATTATGGATTACGGAATGCGTGAACCATGGGACTCCCATTTATAAAAATTGTCCACCACTCCGCTCAAACATTTTATATCGTAAAAGCAAATATTATATTTAATTTTTTATGATGTTCAGGCTTTGTATTTTATTTCGAATATGAAAAAAATATTCTCTCTCTCTCTCTCTCTCTCTCTCTCTCTCTCTCTCTCTCTCTCTCTCTCTCTCTCTCTCTCTCTCTCTCAAATCATAGCTGCATAAAGGTATTTGTCCAACTCTATATTCTTATTTTCTGGGTCGACCTGTGACGCCCGGTGAAAAGGGTCCTTCCTTACACTTTTCCGATATAAATACTTCCATATATACCAGAGAAAGTTAAAGTATGGAATGCAGAGGTTACTACCCTTGTGCGAACACCCAGTGGGCGTCGTATATAAAGCAGGGGCGTGTGAAAACCACTATTCACAGGCTGTCTTCCATTTAGTTAATTCCTTCATCAAAGGGAAGGGCCGTAACAGAGGCCCTAGCTACCTTACCTGAACCACTCTACCGACGCCCGATGCTAGCGCCATCTGATCTACATCCTTCTGTTGGACTTCATAAGCTTCGTTTTGTTTTTTGTGTGCTGCTTGGTTTTATCACTGTTTTTTCGGAATTTCATCTTGACCGAGGCTTTCCTTGCTCCTGCACCAATGTTAAGTACCATAGATTGTTTTGACAGATTTGTTAGTACCGGGCTAGTGTTATCTTTGTTTTCTTTTTTTTTTTTTAGTGTGTTTAGTGCGTACGGCTTTGGCCTTCCTCGACGATGGCGGCCATTGTTCTTGTTTACGATTTTACGTTTAACTTGTTATGCCCGTTGGTACTCTTGTCATCTTAGGTTCATTATCCTTTATATTCTTTAGGCCATATGCCATTTATATTATTATATTTTGAACCATATATATATTCTGTCTTGGTACTTTTTATTGCTTACGAGTCCATTGTCTAGTCGAACCAAGAATTGCGTTCGGGGCTTGGTTATAGTTGAGTTATTCCGTTTAGCAGTATCATAATTTCGTCAATTTTCACTCTTGTTCGTTCTCGTTTCGCTATTCTTTGTTCGTCTCTTTTTATTGTTTTTCGTTGGTCATGGACTTTTATATGTATTTTATTTAAGGTTCGTTTTAGTTTTCGTTATAGTAACCACGAGAGAGAGAGGCTGGAGTTCCCGTTTTCTGTTCATTTAGTTAATTCCTTCATCAAAGGGAAGGGCCGTAACAGAGGCCCTAGCTACCTTACCTGAACCACTCTACCGACGCCCGATGCTAGCGCCATCTGATCTACATCCTTCTGTTGGACTTCATAAGCTTCGTTTTGTTTTTTGTGTGCTGCTTGGTTTTATCACTGTTTTTTCGGAATTTCATCTTGACCGAGGCTTTCCTTGCTCCTGCACCAATGTTAAGTACCATAGATTGTTTTGACAGATTTGTTAGTACCGGGCTAGTGTTATCTTTGTTTTCTTTTTTTTTTTAGTGTGTTTAGTGCGTACGGCTTTGGCCTTCCTCGACGATGGCGGCCATTGTTCTTGTTTACGATTTTACGTTTAACTTGTTATGCCCGTTGGTACTCTTGTCATCTTAGGTTCATTATCCTTTATATTCTTTAGGCCATATGCCATTTATATTATTATATTTTGAACCATATATATATTCTGTCTTGGTACTTTTTATTGCTTACGAGTCCATTGTCTAGTCGAACCAAGAATTGCGTTCGGGGCTTGGTTATAGTTGAGTTATTCCGTTTAGCAGTATCATAATTTCGTCAATTTTCACTCTTGTTCGTTCTCGTTTCGCTATTCTTTGTTCGTCTCTTTTTATTGTTTTTCGTTGGTCATGGACTTTTATATGTATTTTATTTAAGGTTCGTTTTAGTTTTCGTTATAGTAACCACGAGAGAGAGAGGCTGGAGTTCCCGTTTTCTGTTCATACAACCACGGGTTCTCTCTCTCTCTCTCTCTTCCCCTTGCGGGAATTATGCATTGTTTTTATTTACAGGTTTATCTTGTGGTTACTTTTAGTGTAGTTTGGGGCTAGTGTTTTATATAGGTCCTGTCGTGTGTGAGTCTTTTGTATTGGTTATTTGGATGGCCCTGAGTCATCATTAGTTCCCCTAGTTCCATCCTCTCCCCGCTACGGCCTTGGGAGCTGGTCTGAACTCCTATCCAACTCCGCCATACCATGAGCTGGGAACACGTACCTTTCTGTTATTCTGGTGCACTCCTCCGGCGGGGTTTCGGCCCCTCATTGGTCCCTTGCTCTTGGCTCCGGCTTCGGCCCTCCCCACACTTATTTACCCTCCCTCTTCCCCCCCCCCCCCCCCCCCGGGAGGTCTCCTTCAGAGTTCTTACGTAGATCATTCTACTTGTTTATATAATGTAATGGGGGTATTTATTATTTCAAGGACCTACCATCGGATCTCCGGCATCCCCGGAGATCTTCCAATCACTAGTCACTGTTCTTATGTAATTACTACGAGCTCCGGCTCACTTACTATAGATTACTCCGTCGCACTACGGAGTGGGTTCACTCGTTTATTTATTGTAGTATTTACAACGGAGCTTCGGCCCTCTTTCGTACGATCCGTAGATCTCATATTATTCTCAGACTCTTTATAACCTCTTTTGTTATATCAGAGTTCCCGAGAGCATACAGACTTATGTCTTCTTTTTATAACAGAAAGTTTGCTGTGCTGCCAAGGGTTGCTCCGCCTCCTTTAGTGATCCGGTAGGCCACGATGTCTGCCGGTCTCACGCGCATTGTGCCATCCCCTTCGTCAGTGAGCCGGGCCAATCCCCTTACATGGTGTGGTTCCCAGAGGCATGCACGCTGTGTTATGACCTTATGTCAATCCTGTGGAATGATGATGTGAGTATTTTCAATATTAATTGATATGGTGATAACATATTTTGTGTTGAATTACTTGGTTTTTTTCTGTAATACTGATATTTGGTACTATCGGGGTATTTTCTCCGTCAGTCTCTGTAATATTCTCATCACTTCCAGGCCGACGAGGATGTCCTCCGGACCGCCAGAACGAGCCTCCGGTCCTGGGTCTCAGGCTTTGGCCGTAATGCTCCCTCCGGATCCCCCTACCTCCTCGACGAAGACATGGCCTCACGTCTCTTTCCGGGCTCCTCCTCTGCGGCGGTTCCCTCAATCTTAGTGGAGCCTATTATGGAGTCCATCAGAGCGGCTATCCCTCAGGACGAGAATCAATTCTCAGGAGACGTCGCCGATCTGGATATTAATGTTGAGCCCATTGACGAGCAGGTAAGTGGTGCGGAGTTGGCAGACCCTTTTCTCTCACCCTCTATGTCTCCTGCTTCTTTCCTCGGCTTTGATAAGCCTCAGGCTTCTACTTTGGATCCCTCTCTCTCTGTACGGCCCAAGGTGAACTCCCTACGCAATTACAAACCTAAGTCTCGTTCTTCAGCTTCGCCAGTCGCTATATCTCCGGTCCCAGGACCCTCCACTACTCTCGACATCCCTATGGGATCCAGACCTCAACCTTCCAAGAAAGGAAAGTCCGCTAAGGCTAAGGCTTCATCAGAGATCAGTTCCTCGGAACCCTTGTTGACAGATATGATAAAAGAGATAGTGAAGACTCAGATGCAACAACAATCTGGGGCAATAACGGAGCTGAAGGCTATGGTGGCCAATCTACTCCGCGCGGGAAACCAGGCGGCACCTCCGGTAGCCCCAGATTCTTCTAAGTTGCCTCCTTTCGAGAAGAACAACCCATGGAGGTTCGCTCACCATGCACCCTACATAGATAGTGCATTAACCCTAGAGGGATTAGGGACCCGCCCTCTAGATGATCTTGAATTTTACCCTCCGGGGCTTCAGTTCCCCTTCAATGGCTTCGTCCGGCTGAAGAAGCATGCTCTTGTTAGGATGGATAAAGTCCCTAAAGAGACTGTCATCTTCCTTAAGGAGCAAGCCCAAGCTGTCTGGGCTAGGACTCTTGCCGACTGGGGTTGCGTCAACTCCAAACTGACCCCCCCTAATGGTTCCTATACAATTTTTACCACGCCTCAATCCGTTCCGTCTCCTCTTACGGATAAAGTGGCCGAGTTGACCATCCAATCGGCCAAGGAGGGCTCCCCTGTGCCTGTCCTCAAGGAGACGGACCCCACCTCGCTGCTTCTTCCGGGCTCCTCCGCCCTTTGGAAGGATGCCTCTGCTACCTTTTCGGTGAGTAAGCTCGACCCGGACTGCGCCTCATCTCTCTTCTCTGAGAAGCTCCCCAAGCTACCGGATCACCTTCTCAAGTCAGAGCTCGACGCTAGAAACAGACTTGCTAGATCGCTTCACACCATGATCTCGGCAGAGATGTTAGCCTCCCTATACCCGGATGAGTCCCTATTCCGGGTGTTTGCTAAGAACAACCTCCAAGCATTCCAGTTCGACCTGCACGATTTCTGGACATCCCGGATAAACTGCAGGAAGTATGTTCTGGCGGAAGCGTCCATTAGGCATGAGCCAAATAGGCTCATAGCCTCCTCCTGTTGGGGCAAGACCCTGTTTCCACAGGCGGAAGTAGACAAGGTCTTACAGGACGCTGCTAGAGCTAACCAGAACTTGCAAGTGAGATGGGGTCTTTTGACCAAAAGTAGGGTAGATTCAGGGAAACAGTCTTTCTTCAAAAAGAGACAACGCTTCACCCCATACAAGACCAGCCGTGGTCAGTTCCATCAAGGCTCCTCTAAGACGGCTTCTCCGCATACTGCTCCTCCACCGCAGGGGGTCTACCTTCCTGCTCCCCAAGGTAACCATCCTACCCCCATGGCTCCTTGGATGCCCTCCCCAGCCTACAATCCAGCTTACAAATCCTCTAATACCTTTCGAGGATACTCTAGAGGCGGCAACAGGGGTAGAGGTCAGTTTCGCCAACGCGGCTGGCCAAGAACCAGAGGTCCTCGTGGAGGACAGGGGTCTAAATTCACCCCCTCTCAATGAAAGGAATCAGGTAGGAGGGAGACTATACCACTTCCGGGACCAATGGACCTTCAGTCTTTGGGCCCACAGCGTAGTATCAAAAGGCCTAGGCTGGAAATGGTCACAAGGGTCTCCACCTCCAGCAGTGACCTTCTTCCAGAAACCGACTCCAATCTTGGAGGAATACACCAAAGAATTACTTAAGAAGAAGGCCATAAAGAGGGTACGGTCACTGAAATTTTAAGGGCGACTGTTCACAGTCCCCAAGAAGAATTCGTCCGTGCTAAGTGTAGTCCTAGACTTGTCGAAACTGAATTCTTACATTCTTTGCGACAAGTTCCGTGTGCTGACTGTCTCGCAGGTGTGGACCTTACTTCCCCGTGGGGCCGTCACCACCTCTATCGATCTTACAGACGCCTATTATCACGTCCCAGTAGCACGAAACTTCTCCCCCTACCTCGGATTCCGCCTAGGCAAGAAGGCCTTCGCATTCAAAGTCATGCCCTTCGGTCTCAGCATAGCCCCCAGGATATTTACAAAACTGGGGGAGACAATGCTCAAACAACTCAGGAACCAAGGGATCAAAATAGTTGCCTATCTGGACGATTGGCTAATCTGGGCACAGTCGATCCCGGAATGCAACAAAGCTACAGCCAAACTGATTCAAGTCCTCAGCAAGCTGGGTTTCAGGGTCAACTTACAAAAGTCTCGCCTGCAACCGGCAAGCCGCTTCGAATGGTTAGGCATCCAATGGGACCTCACAAGTCACAAGCTCTCTCTTCCTTCCAAGAAGGTCAGGGAGATAGCGTCCAAGACAAAGAACTTTCTCAAGCACAAATAGGTGTCCACAAGAGCCTTAGAAAGAATCCTCGGCTTACTTCAATTTGCGTCAGTGACACACCTCTTTTTGAAAGTCAAACTCAGGACATCAACTGAGTTTGGAGAAAGAGAGCTACAATACATTTACGAGACAAGATTTCGTCGATCCCCTCAGTCCTGAAAGAGAGACTTCGGCCATGGTCCAAACCAGAGAACCTTTCCAAATCGGTTCCTCTGCAATTCCCTCCTCATCGAGTGACGATCCATACAGAAGCGTCTCTGAGTGGCTGGGGGGGATATTACAACCAACAGATGTTTCAGGGCTCCTGGTCCCCCGCCATGAGACACTTCCACATCAATGTACTAGAAGCTATGGCAGTATTCTTGACCCTAAAGTGGCTATCCCCTCCACGGTCCACTCATATCAGGATAATCTCAGACAGTACAGCAGTGGTGCACTGTATAAACAGAAGTGGATCAAAATCTCCCAACCTCAACCAAGTTCTGGTCACGATTTTCGCCTTGGCAGCAGAAAAGAACCCGTTCCTGTCGGCAACTCACCTAGCAGGAGTCCAGAACGTGATAGCGGACTTGCTATCCAGGACGAAACAACTGGAGTCAGAATGGTCTCTGGACATGAATTCTTTCCGGTGGATTTCCAGGCTGGTTCCCGGTCTCCAGGTGGATCTATTCACAACACAACTGAACAAGTTCCTTGTTATGTGACCCCAAACCTGGACCTTCAGGCATATGCTATGGACGCTCTAATCCTGGATTGGAACCATTGGAAGAGGATTTACCTATTCCCTCTGGTGAATCTTCTGATGAAAGTCTTACACAAACTACGCTCCTTCCAAGGGGCAGTAGCTTTAGTAGCACCGCACTGGCCAAAGAGCAGTTGGTTTCCTCTCCTCCTCGAGTTGAAACTCTGCCCCTTCCAGATCCCATTCCCCAAACTGACCCAATTAGTCCAAACTCAGACTGTGTCAGATTTCTCAAGGATAGCCAAAACCCTAACTTTGTGGATTTCATGAAGTTTGCAGCCCGCAGAGACGCAAACATTGACCCGGAAATGTCCTCTTCATAGAATCAGACAAAAGGGACTCCACAATTAGACAATACTATTCGGCCGTGAAAAAATCAGCAGATTTCCTAAAGAATTCAGAACATTCTCGCATGACCTCTAATTTGGCCATCTCATTCTTTAAGTCCCTATATGACAAGGGCCTAGCACCTAGCACTCGGCTCTGAAGAAGATCTTCCTCGTGGGTTTCAATATTGACCTGGCAGATTCCTATTTTTCATCTATTCCGAAGGCATGCGCTAGGCTCAGACCTTCGGTACGCCCACAAAAGGTCTCTTGGTCTCTGAATGAGGTACTAAAGCTAGCTTCAGACACGGATAACGAATCCTGCCCCTACATCACTCTTCTTAGGAAGACCTAATTCTTAACGGCTTTGGCCTCAGGTGCTAGAATCTCAGAATTAGCAGCTCTCTCACGTAATCCCAAAATATGGATTTCCTCCAGACAGGTGAAGTTCTACTTTCTCCAGACAGAGCTTTCCTAGCTAAAAACAAGGACCCGCAGAATAGGTGGTCCCCTTGGAAGATTATCCCTCTTCTCCAGGATACTTCTCTGTGTCCTGTCACTACACTCAAGGCATTCTTAGCTAGAACCGCCACCCCGCTCGTCTGGACCCTTGTTTTTCAGAAAACAAGGAGGCACTATTTCCATTCAAGGCATCAGACAATAAATCCTTTACTTTATTAAGGAAGCTAACCCGGAGTCATGATATCTGGTCGGTAGCAACCTCCATCAATTACTTTCAGTATATGGGTTGGAAATCTCCTATGGTTTTCAAACGCCACTATTTGAAGAACCTACAGGCCCTTAAATTCCCCACGGTTGCAGCTGGGAGTCTTATATCCCCCCAATAATCTCTTTGCTCTTCCTTTTCATCCATCTCTCTCCTTCTCCCTCCTACCTGCCACTCCTGCCACGTCGCCGCTCTCCTGGGTGGGACGTTTAGCCCTAGAATTATGTTACCATTACTTCATTACCCTGGTTATTACCTGTTAGTTTGTTTAACCTTACCTTATGTTATTTCATGTTACCATTCTTTAGCCATGTAAAGATTGAGTTTGTGTTGTGTTTTGATTCTCAGGATTATTCCTTGCATTTCATCTTATTGTTACTCCATCTTTGGGATTCCTGTTTGGCTAATGTGTTTTATTTTTTGTTTGCCTGCCTTAATATAGTATTTTGTTTTTGGTACATGGTGTTTGACTTTATCCCTTTTATTTGATAGTGTTTTTTTGGGCTTGGAAGGCATTCTCTGGTACATTTTCACCGGGCGTCACAGGTCGACCCAGAAAAGGGATTTTGACAAAGGGAAAATCTATTTCTGGGGAGATACCTGTGACGCCCGGTGAAACCCTTCCCTTACGTTGCCCCACCCTTTCCTTTCCAAGCCATAGTTCTTGGAGAAGGATGTAGATCAGATGGCGCTAGCATCGGGCGTCGGTAGAGTGGTTCAGGTAAGGTAGCTAGGGCCTCTGTTACGGCCCTTCCCTTTGATGAAGGAATTATCTAAATGGAAGACAGCCTGTGAATAGTGGTTTTCACACGCCCCTGCTTTATATACGACGCCCACTGGGTGTTCGCACGAGGGTAGTAACCTCTGCATTCCATACTTTAACTTTCTCTGGTATATTTGGAAGTATTTTTATCGGAAAAGTGTAAGGAAGGACCCTTTTCACCAGGCGTCACAGGTATCTCCCCAGAAATAGATTTTTCCTTTGTCAAAATCCCTTTTTTCTATGTCGTCCGTCTACTTTAATGAGCTCTCTCTCTCTCTCTCTCTCTCTCTCTCTCTCTCTCTCTCTCTCTCTCTCTCTCTCTCTCTCTCTCTCTCTCTCTCCTAAAACGCATGCGCAGTGATGTATGTTGCCACATCTCCCATAGGGAGGTATACCACATATATAGTTTTGAGAGACGATCAGGTTAGCAATACTGGTGGAACAGAACACAAGTAATGTGATGTGTTATATCTTTACACACGCTGTACTGCAGGTGCCCGGCCATCATCGCACATTAGGCACAATAAGGATCACGTTTCACTCTGTCCGCCAGTGTTGGGACGGAGCAAGGCAACCCGGGATGTATTACATATGTGGCGATGCTCATCTTAGTCCGTAGGATTTGGCGCGAAACACACCGGAGATGAATAAGGATGTAGGGCAATATGCTCAAAACTTAGCTAAATTCCACAGCTAACCGCATCGCCATTGCTGTATCTTCCAAATGTGACCCCAGCATTAGAGGTATGTGAAGTTGCTGATGATGTGATCTTGGGAGCTTCGACTCCTGACTGCATAGACGAACACAATAAGAAATTGAATAGGCAATCCTGAAAACAATGTCCATCAGAATATTAATCTGTAGTTAGCAACATTGTTAATAGTTATCCCGATGTAATTGTAATCAGAGAGGAGTCACTAGGTAGGATTGACAGATTTTCCATTACCATATAAATGGGGAAGTCGAACCCAATCAGGTCAAGGCCTTATAAGGTAACAATTCATTTTTTAGGATATATAGAAAATGAAATCAGTAAATAAAGGAAACAATGGATTATCGATGAGGGCGAATTACTCCAGGCTTCTACAACTGTAGCATTTAGGAAAATGGATGGACCGGTAAGATTGTGTATTAATTATAAGAAGTAGAATGCAGTCACAAAGTACAATGCATTTTCATTGCCCAGGATTGAAGAATTACTCATAAAGTTACTGGATAGTAAATATTTTACAATTATAAATTTGAAATATGAATACTATCCGGAAGATAGCAAATACAAAATGGTATTTATCGCCAACGACCATCTATATCTGTTTATTTTCCCTCCTTTCGGGGTTAGAAATGCTCCAAGTAATTTTTCTAGAGTAATGATGGTAGTGTTATCCACCTTAATTTGCAATAATGTTCTTGTTTATCTAGTCAATACCATAATTGCAGGGAAAACGACAGAAGAACATAATAAATATATTTGTAATGTCTTAGATGCATGGCGCCTTAATGCATAGTATGAAAATAAATTTTTCAAAGTGCTAATTTTTCTGTCAGCAGGTCAAATTTTCAGATAATATGATAACCCCAGAAGGTATCCAGCCCGGCCTGAGTAAAATTAAAGTGATTAAGAGTTTCCCCCGGCCGTGTACCCATAAGAAGTATGGCCTCCCAAGGTATTACCATAAATTCATAAGAGTCTTAAGAGGAATAGTAAAACCCTTGGATGCTTTATAGGAAAAAAGTAGTAAGTTGTGGTATGAAACAAGAAAGGGCCTTTTACCAACTGAAAGCTGCCTTACATAGCGATGAGTTACTCATATACCATAGATTTAATTGTCCGTTTTAGTGACAACAGATGCAAGTAACGTAGTTATTGCTGGCGTAATTTCTCAATGAGGCGATGAGGGCTGGAAGCGATCCATTTGTTTTGCTTCTAGGGCATGAGAAGCAGTGGCCATTCTTTTGGTTCTGGAGAGGCATTGGGTCTATCTATTAGATCAGATAGTTGAGATGCAAACTGAACATTAGCTGCTATCGTGATTTATTTTATAAAGGAGTCTTGACGTCTATACAAGCAAGGTAGATTGAGAATTTTTTAAAGTTTAATATAGATGGTTTTGCCCACATACAGGGTAAAGCTTATAAAGTAGCTGATACCCTCTCCAGAGGTGCAGTTATATTAGTATTACTAGGTTACAAAAGAGGAATGAACAGACCCAAAATATCGAGTTAGTCAAACAACAAAGAATAATTACACATAGAAAATGCAAGGACCGATCAGAAAGTAGGAACCATGTGAGAGAGAGAGAGAGAGAGAGAGAGAGAGAGAGAGAGAGAGAGAGAGAGAGAGAGAGAGAGAGAGAGAGAGAGAGAGAGAGAGAAGCAATAGGTCAAATCAAATGTATATGGATGGCAGAGGAAATGATCAGGAGTGTCAAAATTGGTGCACAGATGATGCAGGTGTAATTGACCTAGAGGGTTTTGATATAAAGGAAGTAACAGAGAGACGGAAAAAGGAGGAATAGATGGAAAGAGTGTGAACAGTGATTAAAGGAGAGCCCATCCTTTTTTAATGTGCCTCATGGGAATTTCTTTTATTGGAAAATTATATTCTATATTATGCTTATGAAAAGAGGCGATTGGAATTTTGTGTACGGGTAGTTCTTGCTCCCACTTTAGTTGATGGAGCCCTCTCCATTGTACATGTAAGTCTGTATGCAGAGCAATTGGAGACTAATAGAACCTTAAGAAGAGCATACTAATACTTGTTTAGGTTAAAAATAGATAAAAAATCTGTAGGAAGATATATCCAATGTAATGCTTGTAATTGTTTCAAAGACCATAAAAACACTACACCAGAAGCCAGAATGTGGCCTGTAATTCCTATCAAATTTTATTGGTGCACATGTATGTGGTATGACTATTTCCTACTGGTATAGCACAACATAAGTACATATTAGTTTGGGAGCCCAGTGGAGATCATTTACGCTTATGGGAATGAAAGATTTGATCGTGGTGATTTGCTGCTACTAATATGAAAAAAAAGAAAAAAAAATTCTGAAGATCAACATTCCTGGGGTTCAGAGGGGGCGGGACCCCAAGCCCTTCCAAAATATAAGCCATTATTTACACTTTGAAGAACAAGATTGAAATTAACATGGATCAGTACCATCATATTAGCTAGTTGAAATATGCAACTCAAGAAAACAAAGTTTCAGGGGTTCACATCTAAGGAGTGTTCTTTTGGAGGGTTCAATAGGTTTATAATTACACTTTCGAAAAAAAGATTGAATCTCATACTAGTAATTCACCTTACATACCTTATCCAAAATATATCACTTAAGAAAGCATATACCCTGGCATTTTTACATAAGAAAGGCCAGTTGGGATCATATAGGGTCAAAAGTAGGTTATAATGATATCTGAGAGAACAAGGGTGAATTTCATGTTACTTATATTTTTAGCATTCCTAATATGGAATAACTAGCTTGAGGAACAATATTGCCAGGGTTTTACATATAAGGAGTGTTCTTCTGGAGGGTTCAATAGGCTTTCAAATACACTTCTGAGAACATGGTTGAAACTCATTATGATGAGTATGCTTACACATCCTTTCCAAATTACATCACTCAAAAAAATATATTCCCAGGTATTTTTGAATTGGAAGTTTGAGTTATGGTATCAATTGGCCTAAAACTGATTATTTTAGGAACTTGGAAAAGTATATTATAGCTCACTTTGATTAAATCCTGTGTACTCCTAATATAAATAAGCAACTTGATAAGCAATACTATCAGGTTTTTTATGTTTGAAAGTTTTTCTAGGGCCCAAATACGTATTAGTTAAACTTTAGAGAATTTAGCGCTCTCTTTACTATCATGCTCTTGAAGAAATTGGGACCAATCTTGTCTATACTATTATGGACAGACAGATGAATTGTCCTACTGATACAGTTTCTGGAGTAACATGGAGACTGGCCTTTGATAAATATGATGAGTTAACACAGACACTATCAGGGTCTGACACCTTGCATGGCACAATGGGCATATTATATCAGACACAGAGCAGGTATTCCCCTACAGAACCCTCCCCACAAACAGGTACGCAGGAGGAAGATAAACCTGAAGCAGACATGTCCCTGCCAAAGATGGAAGATAAGAAAGGGAAGAGGAAATAAGATGTTAGATATCCTAGATAAAGACCTGCCACCCTAACGGGAATAAACCACGAATGAATAACTTCTCCTATGACAATAAGGATATACGTAGCAACGAGGATCTCTTACTACCATCAAGAAAACAGGACATTTATAGATGGTGATGCATGCTCTGGGAATGGAAGGTATTTCCATGAGGACTGGGTTCAATAGTCAAACTTACATAGATTATCTTTCAAGATAATCAATCCTCTATAAGCCTAACATTAGTCAATCCCTGACATGTAATAAAAATTTGCAGAGTAATGTGGTCAGCCATATGGTGTTGTGACATATAACCTGGATGTTGCCTAAGGGCCATAAAGATGCAGATGAATGAGAAACCAAGGTTTGACAACATATTAATTATGTGTGGAGTGCTTCAGATGTATGTATTTAGAGCTACTGTATTGGAGAAATCATTAAGGAGTCTGGAATGCCAGAAATCTTAGTTGAAGAGGAAGTCCTCGCATCAGGGTCACTAAAAGGTTTCTTGGAGTGCAAAAATTTCTACAGATACAAACGCTTACAACCAATGCTAGCACTTGCCTTTCAGATACTACATTTCCATGAATTCTGTATGGAGTACCAAGATGAAGTCGACTTTCTCAGTGATATCCTAAAATCCTCAGCATCAGACAAGGAGAGTAGGAATCAGCTCTGCACCACTTCAGAATTTCATATGTTCTTTGAAGAATAAACTTGTTACTCTTAGTTAACATTCTATGGAACTGATGCCCCAACTGCAAGATTTTACATCCAATACCTAAATACCATCAACCTGTATCACACCATTGACAGAACAATCTGAGAGTGTTATGTCAACCTGTACACATGGGCACTTACTCAGGCAATTGACATCTTTTTGGGGAACAATCGACAAAATTATGCTAGGTGGATGTCAAAACATCAACTTCATTTGATTAGTCTACCTTCTGCATATCCAGGCCTTAAAGAAATGCTGATTGCAGGACTCTTCAGTATCCAGAGAACAGAAAATCAATTTTGCAGAATACCAGTAGATTTGATTATTGAACAAACAATACAGATTCTGCATCAAGGAAACCAGGCTACACAGATTCCACCAACAACTTCACTGCCCGTCTTCAATGGATTGATACCAAAGGTGACAAAGCTTGATTCTGAAGTGCATTCCTTAAAATGGCTGAAATGAATAAAGCTTGTGACCTGCAGGCAGAGTTAACACTAAGCCGTATCGCACGTGACAATAATGACCTCAGAAAATTACTAAAGATGATCGACCAGGACTTTGCAAATCCATTCACTGTAGAATTAGACTTTCTTATTAATATTCAGACAGGAAAAACAGTAAATGCAGAGAAAAGCATGATAATGTTATCTTAGAGTGTGTGGCAAATGCTGAAATATTTGAGAAGCCAATCTCCTAAAATTCCTTGAGAACAATCGGTGACCAAGGTGCAAGAAACAATCCAGTTGTGAAGGAACTTGGGTGCACTAGGGACCTCTTTGGACGGACTGTAATCATTGCTGCAAAAAGGAGAGTAGACCTGGAATACCTCTTATAGTACCCTCTCACTCCTGTTCCTCTCACTATGTGTCGGACAGATAGCACTATATTGTCCATTGCGCATGGGAAGAAGGCAGACCTTTTCAGAGTCCTTAAGTACAGAGTAGCAGTTCATGGTTCCCCAATGAAAATAAAATCAACCATAATTGATGGTAAGTTCCTCCTACACTATCCTCTACCAAATCTACCCCCAACATATGGTGGACTTTCACAAGCTTTCCTGAAGTTAGTCCTGAATCAGCCTTCAAAAGGGGTAGACATTGTCTTTGACGTATTTGAAGAACCTTCCATTATGAATAATGAGCGTGAGTGCTGCAGAATAAATTCACAACCTTCAGAAAGATCTAAAATCCCAATCCTTCAAAAAAAATATACCCTATTTTCTTTTGTGAAAAATTGGGCAGACAAGCAGCATTTTGCAGAGCTGAATGGTAGGGAGCTCTATGTTGGTGTAGACACAGACTGTGTGCGATTCAAGGGCATCAATGGGTATGCTGAAGTTACACTAGTAACTCAGTTGGATTATAACCATCCAGAGGCAGACTCAACAATCTTTATTCATGCAATTGATTCTGATATCACTCTTCAGCAGCCAGGTGACATATTTGTGGGAACCTTAGATACTTATGTTACTGTTATCCTCTTACATTATTGTCATCATATAAAAAACAATGTGTAGATGGACACTAGCACCAAAGGTCAAGGCATCAGGTGCTACGTCAATATTTCGGCCATAGCCAGGAAGAATGGGCCAAAAGTTTGCGAAGTGCTACAAGGTTTTCATACTTTCACAGGATGCGATTACACCTCATTCCTCACTAAGAAAGGAAAGAGTGCCCTCTAAAAATTGCTGAAGACAGCTAAAGTGCCATTGGCAATGGGTGAAGTAGATAAACCTACATACAAACTTCTTGAAGAGTATACTACTAAGATATATGGTACAAAGGAGGTAATGTTCCTGTACAAACACATGTTTCGAGAAGTTGTTTGGACCATAGAAGGCCAAGGAGCTGTTTGTAAATCTGAAGGGTGTAGATGCAAGCATTATTCCACCCTGTGAAAATGTCATCCAGCAGAAGATATATCACAGTGACTTTGTGGCAATGACATGGCATGCAGCATGTGATAAGATGATCCCCAAAGAACAATTAATAGGATGTGAACTTGATGCAATGACTACCAAATTATGTGGAATGCCGGATCCCAGATGCCAGACTCTGTTCTCCCTGACTCTGCTTATCTAACTGCCAACGACATTGATGCTGAAACTTAAGAGCCCTGCTTCGACTCACACTTAGATGACAGTGAGGGTGATGTAGATGCATGCAGTGAGACTGATGATGACTAAATGATAGCAAAATAAAATGTAGCTTGTTTCTCCAAGTTCCCATTATAATCTAGTGTAATTGTAAATCTCCCAAACCCTCCAAATGAACCCCTCTTAAGTTGAAACCCCTAAAAATATTATTTCTTAAACTGGATATTTCTAATTAGGGATGAAAAAGATATAAGTAATGTGAAATTCACCATAGTTCTTTGAATTATATTTTTAACCTATTTTTGACACTATCTGACCATAACTGACCTTTTGTAAGCAAAAATCCAGGGAATTTATTTTCTTAAGTGATGTATTTTGGATAAAGTATGTAAGGTCAATTACCAGCATGAGTTTCAACCTTGTTCTCAGAAGTGTGATTGAAAACCTTCCATGTCTCCAAAAGAACCCTTCTAATAGGTAAAATCCTGAAAATATTGCTTCTTCAGCTAGTTATTTCAAATAGGGAATGCCAAAAATATAAATAGAATTGAATTCACCATTGTTCTCTGAAATGTAATTATAACCTACTTTTGATCCTACCAGACCCTAATTGACCTTTCTTAAGTAAAAATTGCCAGGGAAGTGATTTTATAAGTGATGTATTTTGGATAAGGTATGTAAGGTGAATTACCAGTATGAGTTTCAATCTTTTTTTTTTCGAAAGTGTAATTATAAACCTATTAAACCCTCCAAAAGATCCCTCCTTAAATGTGAAACCCTGAAATTCTGTTTTCCTAGGTTGCATATTTCATCTCGCTAGTCTGATGGTACTGATCTATGGTAATTTTAATCTTATTCTTCAAAGTGTGAATAAAATCCTATTTTTTGCCGGGCTTGAGGGCCCACCCCCTCTGAACCGCAAGAATGTTGAACTTAAGAAATACTTTTTCTTTAATTCCCATATTAGAAGCACCCGACAATATGATCAAACCTTTCGATCCCAAAAGTGTAAGTAAACTCCACCGGGCTCCCTGACTATATGTGTATTTCTGAAGGCATTTACTCGTTACACTCATACTTACACAATGATGGATAAATCAGCAAATTCTTTAGCACGGTCACTGTGCTCATTCATTACTAGGTTTGGTTGCATGAAAATTTTGGTAAGTGGTAATGGTCTCGAGTTTATAAATAAGGTGGTTGTAAAATTGGTCAGTTTTCAGTCACTTTATATAGGCCTTTAGCTAATGGCTTATTGAATTCCATAATAGGGAAGGGTGCGAATTTTATATCACACTGTGACCGATGACATCCGTCATTGGCGAGCCATACTTCCTATGGCTGAGCTAGCCTTGAACATTGCATATGATACATTGCTCAGAGACACGCCCTTTTTTCAGAGTATGGACAGTATCCTGTGCTACTAAATACTGTCCTGATAAATTCACAATAGTTGCCGAAATATTCATCTGAACAATACGTAGTCTATGGATAATTCTCTTATTGTGGGTAATGAGCACCACTGAAAGGTTATTGAAAATAGTTAATGAAAAAAATAGCTGAGAGTATGATGGTCGTTTCAAAATAGCACCGGTTAGGTTTTTCGTGGGCGATCATGTGTATCTGCAATAATTACAACTGAGGAAACACAAACTAGACCCTGCACGTTTTGGTTTCTACCAAGTAAATATAGTTAAATCTAGTAAAGTAGTTATACAAATCATCATTAGTAGGGCAGTGTCTGAACATTATCAAGCACACATATATGTGATTCCAGAAGAGGGACAGTAGCTGTCAAAAATGTCAATCAGAATGTACTCCATTCTTCTTGTATACATGATATTCCCTGAGTTGATAAGTTAGAAATTTTGTTTATTTTTTGTTTGAACAGACCTCATTTTTGCTTGACATGTTAAAGATAAACTTGATAATAAATAATGTGTTCTTATGGGTATGCTTAATAAAGTGAAGTAAAGTGTTGGGACAGTATTGCCATGTCTAACAATAAGTATGACATACTGCTGAGTGAGCCTGATACGATAAAGAAAGAGGTCGAAGAGGTCAGATGTGACCCAACCGCCACATGCTGTATAAATGTTGTATATATATGATTTCTGGACGCTTCATGAAGGGCAAGTAGCTATGGGATTAAAGTTCAGCCTCGGGGCGAGGCAGAGTTAGAGAATGTGTCGATGTTATTACATTATACTTAATTAGAGTTACAAAAAGAGAGATTTGGGGAAGCTGAACGATTTTCTTGAGAATCGACCAGTGACCACCGAGCGATAATTACAAGTGCATGTGTAGTAGTGATTTGGAAATGGTGAAATAGGGATGGTTGTTTGTGCTGAAAAATTATGCTGTAAACAGGACGAGTAATATCGGGGGATGAAGGAATGCCTATTCCTACCCGTCAGTTCAGGCCCATATTGCACACAATCAGAGGGAGGTTCTTGATGAGATTGTGTAATACTGATATTGGTGTGATTTTTTTCTCTATTTTATGCGTATTCTATATCATAATTACGAAGGTCATAAGAAGAAATGAGTGGAAATATATTCTATTTATTATTTACATTTATATGAACAATATTTGATTTCTTATTTGATGTAATATGGCATTTTTTGGGTGGTTGATTCTCATGTATATATTCCATGCTGTATTTCTGTCAATTACATAACATGTCCTTCATATATCATAGACGAGAGGGCAAGTGTGCACCTCCTCTAGCAGTCAGAAGCTTGGTAGGTGGGTGTTAAGTTGAGCATTGTCCTAAACCCTGGACAGAAATGTTGGTTTTATACAGTGAGACCCTTGAACTAGTTAAGAGTATCATAATCATTATAAGATGTGCGAGACTACTGAACACTTTTATAGGTGAAGTGTCTGTAAGAATTATGGATGATAGGATCTTCCCATCTCAGTTGTCATTTCCACAAATTTAGTAGATTCAGTATATAAACAGAGCAACAAAGTCATCCATGCTCATTAAGAGAGCCAGTATCACTCAACTCTCACAAGATCGATAGGATATCCATCTGAGGGTGTCCTAGCTGTGCAATGTGTAATCACAAACTTTTTATAGCAAAGTGAAAAAGTGTATGTTCCAATGTCTTATTATCCATTGGCACTAGGCAAGCACCCCCACCGCCCCCCCCCCCCCAACACACACACAAACACACACACATACACACACACGCACACACACACACACACACACACACACACATATATATATATATATATATATATATATATATATATATATATATATATATATATATATATATATATATATATATATATATATATATGTATATATATATATATATATATACATATATATATACATATATATATATATATATATATATATATATATATATATATATATACAGTATATATATATACATTTATTTATTTATATATTTATATTATATATATATATATATATATATATATATATATATATATATATATATATATATATATATATATATTTATTTATATATATAGAGATTTTTATTTATTTATTTATATATATACATATATATATACATATATATATATATATATATATATATATATATATATATATATATATATATATATATATATATATATATATATATTACAAATTTGGTCTAACATGAAAATAGATTATATTATTCAAATATTTTATGTGTGTATTTAAGAGATGTATAGCTAGCTCGTAAGGTGGATCCCACTAATGTAGGATTAAGTAAATGTGTGTAATATGTATAACACTATCGTCATTCATTTATAGTTATATTCTCATTCACTTCAGTACTTGTATATTTACGTTATTTAAAAAATCTGATTTTGATCTAACGTAGTCAGGTTACGAAGTCTTATGTAAACTTGTTAATAGGTATGCTGTTTGACACATATGAGGGGATTGCATCATGTCTCCAAATGGTTGGAAGAGGCATGAAGGTTCGTAATTAAACTTATTCTTTTTTTTAATCTTACGAGAATAGGTGGGCGGAGTTAGATAAGAGTGTTGCCATCGTCAGGCGACGATAGAACCATACTTCAAACTACAAAGTTGGCAACACCAATGTCGTGAGAGCCCGCAAGGACCTTGTGCACATTCATCGAGAATGCCTTGCTTGAATCAGCTGGAAGTTTCCAGAATGTATTGAGATGCATATAAGGGCCTCTCACTGCATGGGAGGGAGAGATCCAGCCTGACATTCTGAGAGAGCCAATGTCCGACAATCCTCTCAACAGCACCTCTTCCATCCATCCATTATGTTCGTCTCCATTGTAAATAGTGCTTGTTGAAACATCGATGATATTTTGTGTTTGATTTAGAAGAAGTGAAGTGTATTTACGTGGGTACATTTTACATTGTAATTTTTTCTTCTTTTTTTTCGTGACCGGCCCTGTGTGATTTGGTTAAAAAGTGAAGTGCATTTATTTTTGCTTAACCGTTCACTAACATTGTGTGAGCCCAAATGTTGTAAGAGTAACAGATACGTATATGTGTCATTTTTGTTTGTTTTTCCATAGTGTTAAAGTGTCTTTTCCCATTTCTCACCTTTGTCACCTTTCTCACCAGGCACCAGATATGCTTATCAAGCCCATCAGGCACCCTGCTTCCAAAACTGTCTTCACTACTGATGATCTTCATACAGCATCTCTTCTTTAGTCTCTTGGAAATTCATACCTCTCCTTCTCACTCCTATCTCAATATTTTCCATCCACCTCATCTTTGGCCTACCAACTGGTCTTCTGCCTTGGGGTCTCCATTCCAAATAAATTTCCTTGAATATCATTCTTCTTCCATTCTTTTGACATATCCAAACCATCATAGTTGTCCTCTTTCAATAAAGTCCAAAATCCCTTTCACATCTCATTCCCGCTTGATGTCTTCACTTCGAAGTTTATCTAGTCTTCTGGCACATTTTATGAATCTCAGAACATTCATTTCTGCTGCCTGGAGCTGGTTTCTAGTCTTTGATGTTAGCATCCAAGAATCATTGCTGTAGGTTTAGAATTGGCCTCAGAATGGAGATGTATATTAGAGTTTTCACTTTGTAGGGTATGTTCTTATAATTTGATAGTGGATATAGTAGATACTCTATTGTTTATTTCAATTTTAGGGTAATTTTGATCACTGAATAGAGCTCCCAAATATCTAATGTTTCTGCACTGTTTTGAGGTTTGCCCTTCTAATGAAATATTTATATCTGCCGGTGTTTGAGGCAGGAGCATAATCTTAGTTTTCTCCTTGCTAATCTTCATGCTATTTGATGTTAAGATATTATTCCAGTCCGTTATTTCTTGTTGAAGGTCCTCTATAGTTTCTGCTACAACTGCATGGTCATCAGCAGACATTAGATCATTGGTCATATTTTCATCAGGATTTTGCTGTCTCATGCATTTATCCATAAATACTATAAAAAGTAGAGGGAAAAGAGCACCACCTTTCCTTACTCTTGATTGGATTTCAAACCAGTCCTCATTGCCAGTGTTTATTTTTTTTCTGGATCTGATGTTTTGATATGTATTGTAAATTGCCCTTGTTAGTTTCTCAGGAACCCCATAATATCTATCTCTCAATGCATCCCATATCTTTTGCCTTGGCACTCGATCAAATGCTTTCTCTATGTTTATAAAAGCAATATACCTGTCTGTGTTCCACTCTCAGCTCTTCTAAAATATAATTTTCGGGCCGAAGATCATGTCAGATGTTCCTCTTCTCTGTCTGAAACTACTCTGCCACTCACCTAACTTTGGTTCTATACATTCTTCTAATCTCTTCTCATGTATTCTTTCATACTCCTTGAATGCATGTGCCATAACAGATATATCTCTGTAATTGGAACATTCTGTTTTATCTCCCTTTCAGTATATGGGGCACAGTAATTCGCTTTGCCAATCCTCAGGGATATCGTCTCCATTCCATAACAAGTTTCTTAACTCCAGCAGCCACATGACTCCATCTTTTCCAATATGTTTAAGTAGTTCCACGGGTATCTCATCTTAACATTTCTCGTTCTCTTGAGAACATCTTTCACTTCCATTTCTGATATGTCAGATTCATTACTTTTACTGACATTAGATTTCAGATGTTCTTCCTCATGTATATTTTTGGTGATATTTAAGTGTTTGAAAATATTTTTTCCAACCTAATTCTATATCTCTGGTCTCGGTTAAGTGGGAAGTTGATACTTCCTTCTATAATTTTTGACACTGTTATATATGAGCTTTCTGGTTCCTTAAAGGTCGTTCTTCATGTCTTTTCCAATTTTTTCTCAGGTTTCACCTTTTCCGGGGGCTTTTTATTCTCTTTGTTTCTCTATTGGCATCCTTGTAGTTGTTGTGACCTTCTAATCTTCTGGTTTACATCCATTTCCTAAAAAGTCTCATTTTGATAGCAACAAAGTATTTAAGTGCCAGAGTCCATCAAGGCATTTGCTTTTTCTTTCTTCCTCTGATAGTTTTCTTTTGTACTACATTAGTAGCAGTATCCAAAATTTCTGTTTTGAAGCTATTCCATTTCTGATTTGAGTTATTACTTTCCTGCTGTGCTTGTATTGCTCTGGTTATTCCACTTATATATCTTTCCCGGAATTCCTCCTCTTTTAAATTTTCCAGAATAAACCTCTCTCCTGTTTGATTTCTAATTGGCTTAGGCTTAGTTATCTTCAACTTTATTAGAAGCAAGCGGTGATGTGAGTCGGAAGATAGAAATGAGATGCTTTATACGTCTCTGAATAATTCTTTATTGTTTGAGATTGCCAAATCAATCATAGATTTTTCTGTGCAAGTTTTGGCTGCTGAGTTCCATCAATTGTCAGAAATTAAATATTTTCATTTCATTATTGAAACAATTGATTGTATTGTCAAATTCTTTAAGTGTCAATTTGTCATAAGGGTAAGATCTAATTCAGATTTACATTTCGAGTTATTTGGTTATGTATTATATTTTTTCAGTTTTTATCATTTTTTCATTGGGAATATATTTTTGTAAAGTGTGTATTGTTTCGATCATCAATGATTGATTCAGTGTCTTGCTCGTATCCCTGGCTGAGAACCGAAGTAAGAAGTTGATTTAAGAATAGTTCCCATTAAAAGTAAATTATACACCCAGTTTTGTTTTGAATGTAAAATAATGAGACCTTTAGATATTTACAGTGCTCATATATATATTAACGTCTGGGAGTTGCGTATCATTCTCAGATCTTGGAGGTATTCTCGTGTGTATGAGATATATATAATATAATGCAGGTGAGTTCGGAACTTGGGAGTTTACGTAATTCACTAGTCGTAATATATATTTTTTGGTGCCTACACCAGGGATCGAGTGAGTGTGTTTTGAATGTTTGTGATAGCAGGGCCGTGTTTTGATTAATGATTTGATCAGTTTAGTGTTGATAGGATTTTACATATTGTTAGGATATATTTTTTGGAGAGTGTAGGAATGTTCAATTTGATGTACGATATGTTTTCCCTGTTATGTATATCTCTTTGCACGGGGTTCAGGAAAAGACACAAGTCAGTTCCCACTCATCCCTTGATCTGTAATCAACTCTTGTACATTAAAGCAATCAACTGTTCCCGAGTATGTCTTAACCTGCTTACATGGCGCAGTGAATCTCGTTCCAAAGCAGGACCTACAAGATGCTGAGACGAGGCCATCACAACACACCCAGGGGCACAGCAAGACGTTCCCCCAGGGGCACTGCAAGCAGGAATGCAACACCGGCACGCCGGCGCCACGAGGGACAGGACTTGTTACAGGCTTTGGTTGGCCTCATGGCACAAGGAAGACCACATGGCTCAGCCTCGGCAGGTGTTAGGGCGATGTGCCCTGAGAAGTGTAGCTATGAGATGACACAAAGCAGTTTTCGAGAATGGTGTCGCTCTATGAGTGATTGGCTGGCCTTAGGAAACGTCTCAGGAGAGAACGCACTTATCAGTATCCGGTTAAACTGCGATGAGAAGTTAAGGATGGCTATAGATGCAACGCACTCAGAGGTTCAGTGGAACTCATTAACAGACTCTGAGGCATTTGACAGACTGGAGGAGATCACGACGAAGTCTGTGAATAAGGCAGTGGCATGGGACAAGTTTTTCTCAGCTCAACAAGGTGATCAAGAAACCGCGAAATCTTTTGTGCATAGGTGCTAACAATTGGCCTTAGATTGTGGGTTTAAGTGTCCCCATTGTTGAGCTGATCTAAATGATTTTGTGTTAGTTCAGCGGATAACAAGTGGTTTAAGCAATGTGGGACTTAAACAAGAGATCCTACAGGACCATGAGGTTTTCAATACTGTGCAGAATTTGTTACGTAAATGTGAAATTTATGAATCCGCAGAAAAGGATAGTATTAGCGCTCGTGGAAGGGCAAACGTAGCTAGTTTGGTAAAAGGGGATGAGATAGGCTTAGGCCTAGTTGAAAGTGGGTTAGACGGTGAAAGTAAAATTATTGCTAGCTATAGGTCTAATAATAGTGACAAGGGACACGGCCGTGGCCGTAGTAGCTCGAAACCTACTGGTAGCAGTAAGTCAGATACCAGGTGTAAAAAGTGTGGTGGTCGTTCTCATTGGCAGGGAAAATGTCCTGCTGATAATGTTAACTGTTTTCAGTGTGGTATTGTGGGGCACTTTGCTAAATTCTGTCGTCAAGGGGGGCAACAGCCCGCCAAAACGGCGCCTATTGTGAACGCGTCTGTTACGTCATGCACTGTTGCCTATCCACCTGCGGACAATCGCCAGGTAGGCCTATGTGCGGCGGTGGGGAAACTGCCGACGGTGAAAATAAAAGTTAAGCATGAGTTCTCATGTGAGTGTGTCGTTGTTGAGGCTGTTCCAGACACAGGGGCAGAAGTGTGTATAGTAGGGGTAGATTTGTTACCAAAATTGGGTTTGAAGGTACCTAATCTCTCTCGGTGTAATGTCATTGTAAATCACGCAGGGGAGAAGTCATTTAGAATATATGGGTCTGTTGATACGCTAATAGAATTGGGTGATAAATCAGTGAACACTAGTGTTATCGTTGTGCAGGGTGCTACCCGTTTTTATATGTCTTTAGGAGTGTGTAAATCATTAGGTCTAGTGCATACAAAGTTTCCCAATCATACTGTCGCTACCGTGAATGACGTCACTCGGAAACCGTCTGCGTCGACTAACCCCCGCCAAACACTTGAAGAAAACGTTCGCACGCGGGTAGGGGGTGGTGGTCGTCAGCGCGAGATGCCATACGCTGCCACGGAGGAGAATGTCCCTAGGCTGAGGGACTGGCTAATGCAACGTTTTGCGAAGACTACGTTCAACGTTTCAAGAAACCCTCTGCCGATGATGAAAGGAGCCCCTCACCACATTCACCTGAGGGAAGGTGCCATCCCCTATGCGTGTCATACACCTATACCAGTTCCTAAGCATTGGGAGGCCGATGTTAAGGCTCAGCTCGACGAAGATGTCAAATTAAGAGTAATTAGGGAGGTCCCTGCTGGTACAGCTACGGACTGGTGTGCGAGGATGGTAGTAGTAGCAAAGAAAAATGGTAAACCACGGAGGACCGTGGACTATCAAGAGCTTAATAAGAATTGCAAACTAGAAACGCATCACACATGTGCTCCTTTTGACATGGTCTCGGGTGTGCCACTTCGTACATATAAGACTGTAGTTGATGCCTATGCCGGATTCCACCAGGTGCCATTAAATGAGGAGAGCCGACAGTTGACAACGTTTATTACACCATGGGGGAGATACCAGTATTATCGAACACCTATGGGTCATTGCGCGGCCCCCGATGCATACACGAAAAGGTTCGATGACGTCATTATTGATGTACACAGAAAGTACAAGTGCATAGATGACGTGTTGTTATATGACGACAGTGTTGAGGGAGCCTTTTGGCATACTTGTGATTTTTTGCAATTATGTGGAGATAATGGTATTACGCTGAATCCGGATAAATTCCAATTTTGTCAAAGACAGGTAGAGTTTGTGGGGTACGAACTTGATTGAGATAATTATAGGCCTTCTAATGAGCGTAAGAGTGCCATTAAGAACTTCCCCATGCCTGTAACCCCAACTATCACGGATATAAGATCTTGGTTTGGACTTGTGAACCAAATTGCACCTTTCGTGGCTGTAGCACCAGTAATGGAACCATTCAGGGATCTTCTCAAGAAATCCCCCCATCGGAAAGTTTATTGGGACCAACGCCTTCAAAACAGTTTTGTTGCAGCCCGGGACAGCATTTGCAAGATGTTGGGCGATGGACTGACATATTATGATAAGACAAGGCGCACTGCTGTTGTTACCGATTGGTGCAGAGAAGGAATGGGATTTGTTATATTGCAACAATATTGCAATTGCGAGGATCTCAATGCCCCTTTTTGTTGTAAAGGGGGATGGAAACTGGTATTATGTGGCAGCAGGCACCTGACGGAGGCGGAGGCCGGCTATGCCGTCATTGAGGGGGAAGCGGCTGCAGTAGTATGGTGCCTTAGGAAATCGAGATTGTTTTTACTGGGATGCCCGAATTTCATTTTAATCACGGACCATAGACCTTTGGTAAAACTCTTTGGGGATAGGAGCCTAAAAGACATTACAAACCCAAGACTACAAAGGTTGAAGGAGAAAACTATGCAATATAGTTTTACCATAAGATATTTGCCGGGGAAGAAGAATTCGGCAGCCGATACGTTATCAAGATACCCAGTGATTCGCAGTGAAACTACCATCAAAGACGAAGAAGAGGAGGAACTTATGAACGAAGTTTGTATTGCCTCCATGACGTCATCGCTGGCGGATGACGTCATTACTATGGACTGGGCTACCATGAGGGGGGAAGCAGAGAAGGATCCTGGTTATTTACTATTGCAGCGACGTGTCAGCGAAGGGGGTTGGCCGTCGTCAAGGTCTCAAGTGGAGCCCTGCCTAAAACCTTTTTTTCAATGTACGTGATAGACTGAGTGTCATTGAAGGATTAGTCACATATGCATATGACGAGGGGCATGTTCGTCTGGTAGTTCCGGAGGTACTACGTTTACGCATTGCAACCAATTTACATTCAGGTCATCAATCAACTGACTCCATGATCAGAAGAGCACGACAGGCGGTTTATTGGCCTGGGATTGAGGGTGACTTGGCAAATTATAGGGCACAGTGTCATGATTGCAACGTTGCGGCACCTTCGCGACAAAGGGAAAGTATTATATACACTCCCCCTCCCGAATATCCATTTCAGAGAACTGTTGCAGATTTATCTCAAGTAGCAGGGAGGCAGTATATGGTCTACGCCGATCGACTGACTGGATGGATGGAAATTTATTTCTTCGCTAACGGAACTACATCCGCGCGATTGATCCCAGTTTTTAGAAGATATTTTATGCAGTGGGGAGCACCTGAAGAAATATCAGTGGACGAGGGCATGAATCTAACGAGCATGGAAATGAGACATTTCTTCGGGTAAGTGGGGAGTATCTATGAGAGTGTCGTCTGCTCACTACCCCCAGTCCAACGGGCGGGCAGAAGCTGCTGTGCACACCGCCAAACGAACATTAATGGGCAATACTCTACCTGATGGAGGGCTAGACAATGACAAGGTAGCTCAGGTGATATTGCAGTATAGAAATACACCATTACGTGGTATAGATAAGTCTCCTGCACGACTGGCCATGGGTCGCCAACTTCGAGATTCGGTGCCAATGTTAACCCTTACCGATCACCCGGAGATCTCTACTCCGGTGAAAAGACGGTACCGGCTACTCCAAGTGGTGCTGCTCAATGAATCACAAGGACTATGAACCCTGCATGGACTCCTTGAAAATGTCTTATTACCAACAATTTAGTACGATTCAATTCATTTCTATGGTATCGTTGGGAAGGTAAATCATTCTTCTTTTTCACTTTATATTTATAATAGACGTACTACAAATACTTATCACACAGGAAGAGGAAATTTTTTGTGTTATAATTCAGAAAAACATTCGGAAATAGGAATTTTCCCAGTCATTAATCCCCAATATTACAGTTACCTTTTATTTTTTAATCGTACAAAGTTTTCACGCAAAAAGCTTATGCATCAGTGCCCATCTCGATGATTTAGTAAACTGATTTCGAGTTTATTTTCTCACGTTTCAATCAATTTTGTTAAGAAATCCAAATATCTAAGCGTGAATTGGCGACGTTCATTTCCTATCGAGGTCGCTAGCTCACTTCTCAGAAATATCAATGGATGGGTTGCCAGTTACCAAAATAGAAACAAATTGCTTAAAATTGTTAAAACACATGATATAGTTGAAGGTTTAATTAAATTATGGTATATCAAGAAAAAATAATATAGAAATAAATAAAGAATTAACCATTAAAGGAAGATTAAATGAAGCTAATAAGGATTTCATGAATATTTCTAACGATATGGCAACTTTAGAACATTCAGAGGTATTTTACAATCGGTGTCCGAATCCATACCATCCACGCAAAACACACCTATAGCAAATCCAGCTACCTATCTCTTCGACATGAGGGAGAGAGAGAGAGAGAGAGAGAGAGAGAGAGAGAGAGAGAGAGAGAGAGGGTCAAGCCGGTCATACTCCTGCATTAGAATTACGGATTTTTGTTGTATTTTTATATACATATAAGCAATTACTAAAAAGATCTATGTCACCTACCCTTTATCAGTATTCATAATCGTATGAAAACTTCATACAGGATGACAGATTTCTACCCATATAGAAAAAAATAGTGTTTACATATCAAGTAGGAATGTGCGTACAGCACAGTACATTGTGTTGTTTGTGGTTTATGGCGACACAAACACACATACCCACACACAAACAATCACACACACACACACACACACACACACATATATATATATATATATATATATATATATATATATATATATATATATATATATATATATATATATATATATATAGCCTACTCTATGTATGCATAATATATACAGACATATATATATATATATATATATAT
>NC_090757.1:79354681-79369681 GCF_036898095.1 Palaemon carinicauda
AAAAAATAGAATAATTATGACATTATATATAATTATGATATTATTTTTTACACAGAATCTATAATATGTTTGACATCATATTTCAGTTTTCTGTTATAACATTAAATAAGTGTTTTGTATGAGAAATCGTTCCAATAAAATATACAAAAATGCAATTTAAATATAGGAATTAAAAAAAAAATCTGGAAAAATAAGTTAACAATTTACAATACAAGATTTAGATAACAAAAAAAATATCTTGTTAGAAAAGTGAAGAATTGAAAATTTCTTATTTGGAATGCTTTTTTTCTGAAAAAAAAATCTAATATTTAACTTTATAATCAACTTTTGTGTGATATAACATGAAACAATTTTTTGGATGCAACGCTGGGTTACCAGGACAAGTAAGACAGCAATACGCAGCTTTTTTACGTCCACCGGGCCCGTAACGATCGCTGCAAACAGCACAATCTCTTAGAAGATTATCTGATATAAAGTTTATTATATGACATTTATCATTCCTTAGTCTTTCTGGTACTTCATGTCCGTTGACAAGAGATCTTTTTCCTCCCAATCTTACTCGGAAATCACCCAATAAGTTGTTCACATAGCTCTTTTCTATAATTACGATGGTTTAGTTTTTTCTTCATTATATTCTTCCCATTCATTTTCTTCATCGTCTCTGTCACTACCTTCTTCATCGTTCACTTCTAGCAATTCTCGTGGAGGGTCGTAGAGCCTCTCGTCAAAGTCACTGCCAGCGTGCTCAGAATC
The DNA here is from genome assembly GCF_036898095.1 of Palaemon carinicauda. Taxonomy (NCBI): domain Eukaryota; kingdom Metazoa; phylum Arthropoda; class Malacostraca; order Decapoda; family Palaemonidae; genus Palaemon; species Palaemon carinicauda. The sequence goes on from NC_090757.1 coordinate 79,355,435, forward strand.
GGAATCGGATGAAGAATTATTTTCCATGTCCATGTAAACCCCGTTATAACTAACATCACAATTTTCCTATTTGTCATCAATGCCTACAAAATCATCTTCTGAAGAACACATATTAAGACATTCTAAAATCTCCGACGTAGTTCGCAAAAACTTTTTCGATGAAGCCATGATATAGGATGAGTGTTTGAAAAGCGATGACCTCGGAAATTAGCTGGTGAAACGGGAGTCGATCACAATCGGTACTTGCTGCTGAACGAGGCCAAACGCACTGAGAAATGGATATCGTGAGTGTCTGCCTTTATTTATTAATTCTAACTCGTCTTGGGGGAAAAGGGGGGAGAGGATTAACTAAGAAAACAAGGAATATTAATCATAAAGAACCACAGAAAACGAAGCAACGATTAAAACAGCGAATAACTTTAATTAATAGAAACAGTTTATGAATAAATAAGATCTTTTTGGTGGGCTACCAGAGGTAGCCCAAGTACTAGGACGACGTATTTTGCTTGGGCTACTACAGGTAGCCCATGGAGTGGAAAGGGTTAAAAAGTTATCATTTCGTCACCGAGCATTGATCGGAAACCTTGTCCGCAAGAGAGAGGGAGAGAAGCGTTGTTGAGCAACGAATATCATCCAAGTATAACGAGAAAGCCAAGGATCTTTCCCCCCTACAAATAGGTGAGAGGGTAGCTATCCAGGATGTGACTACACGAGCCTGGAATAGGAGCGGGGTGGTTATTGAAAAGAATAGCTACCGCCGATATCGCATAAGGTTAGACGGGAGCGGAAGAATTTCAACAAGAAATCGCAAGCATTTGAGATCCCTGCCACCCACACCACCTGAGGGAGAACCTACTCCGACCGCCTCGGGGGAGGCTGGCCCAGTACGCACCCAGGAGAGAAGTAGCACTAGGGTACGTCGTCCTCCGCAATGGCACGATGATTATATTACTGAGTAATTCATTTTAGTTGTGTTTAATAGATATCCCCTAAACATGTCAAGTTTTGTGCATATACTTTAATCCTGATTATTTGGGTTTAATAAGTGTTCCTCTTGTCATGTTTACGCATTCATGTATGTTCCAGCGCTGTGTCCGAAGGACTATCTTTATTATAGCTGAATTCCTTTTGCTTCACATGTTACCACCTTTACCAGTTTTATTATTTTTGCAACTAAAAGGAGAAATCTATACTTATGTTTTAAATATACTATGTTTGCTTTGAATGGGGAGCTTTGATCTTAAAGGGGAGGTGTAGGAATGTTCAATTTGATGTACGATATGTTTTCCCTGTTATGTGTATCTCTTTGCACGGGGTTCAGGAAAAGACACAAGTCAGTTCCCGCTCATCCCTTGATCTGTATTCAACTCTTGTACATTAAAGGAATCAACTGTTCCCGAGTATGTCTTAACCTACTTACAGAAAGGTATAATTTTTTTTAAAGTACAAGATGGCTAAATTGAACGTACAATAGTCTTAGATAAATTCAATTGTTCAAAAATTGTCAAAAGCTAATATAACTAAAGCTCAGTGGCTCACTATTTTAATGGCATCTGGTGACCATGCAACTAGTGGAATGATTAAAGCCCAAATCAAGTGTCTAGCCTTAAAAGCGTAGATAAACTCAGGAAAGTTGCCAAAATAAGATATTGCAGCACCTTGCGACCTTATGGAGAAGGCTGAAGCAGAACTTGTAGAAAAACAAGTACCAGATGATCCAAAAATTGACGGAATGAAACCGGAAAGGAATGTAGAGGCTAAGATTAGATGAATTGCAGCGGAAAATAATTTGATAAGTTGAAGATGAACGGGAAGAAAGAGAGAGAGAAGAGGCAAGAGAAATTGCAAGGGAAATGGAAGAAAGCAAGAGAAGATGCAAGAGAAGCTACTAGACTGGAAGAAAGAGAGAGAGAAACGAGGCTAGTGAAATTGCAAGACGGGAAGAAAGAGAGAGAGAAAAAGAAAGAAAATTTGTAAGACATGCAAGGGAATCGGAACTGTCGAATGCCCGTGCAATGTTTGCACAATCCGTGTTTGATGTGGCGAAAGCACAGGGGTTGATCCCGAAATTCACGGAAAAAGTTCCCGACGAGTTCTTTGATCATTTTGAAATAGTTGTGTCGATCCTGGAACGGCCAGAAGATAAATGGCTTGAGCTACTGCAGAGTGTCCTTTTTGGGAAAGGACACTAAGCGTATTTTGCCTTATCTCAGGACCAGAGGATGGAGTATCAAGAAATTAAGAGGAGCATGCTGCAAGTGTATCAGACGACCCCTGTGTAATGTTTGGCCTATATTGCCTTTACTTGATATCAGTTCACTCACCTGGAATAACAATGTTAATTATTAGTTAACAATATTCCTCTCCTAGCATTTTTGCCATCTTGTCTTCTGGGTAGATGGGATATAATCAGAGACTTCTTATTAAAATACGTTTAATTTCTCTCAGGCTTACATCTCTGATCTACATTAAAAATTTATGAGTTTCGAGTGACAATATGTAAACAAAACTCGTACACAACAATACAAAAATAACAAATGAGCATCCCTCTTTAAAAAATGGATCTTACTGCAATACAAAAGTAAAAAGAATCACATCCTAACTTTAGGACAATCAACTGATGATTACATTTTTCATAATATGCGCTACTAAACTTATTCTGTATGTTTAAACATGTCCTATCAATGCAATAATGTGGAACATTACTCTTAATAACCGTAGTGCATATAGTATTACAGTACAAAATACATAACAGTCTCCTCCACCTTTACTTTACATCGTACAAACTTTACAAATTTAATCTCTCAGGGGGCTTCCCTCTATTCATCCTATAGGGAAGTACTCTAACCTCATCCTGTTCTGGTACATGAATATATTCTGAATCTACATCTGATGTTTGAGCACTTGGCTTAATATTTGATTTTACTACTTGTGAATTTTTTTCATCTCTAACATTCATATGATCTACAGGATTATTTAACGGCTGTAACTGATAAACATGACTTTTATAATATTACCACCAACTTGAACACCCTAATGTAAATTTCCTATTTCTTTTACAATTTCTCCTGGTACCACCTTTCTGGAGTATTGTATGATGTTACCATGACATTAGAATAACGGGAAAATTATCTTACTTTTGTGAGACTTTTTAATTGCTTATACCCTTTTCCTTATAAATCACTTTGCAAACTTGGATACAACAAATCTAACTTACACCTAATCCTCCTCCCTATCGACAAATTTGATGATGTCACACCTGTTGTGCTTTGTGGTGTAGCTCTATAAGACAATAAAAACTTTGACACATTAAAAAATATGTTATTTGTATTTGCTTTTCTACACTTCATGTTATGCTTGAATGTTTGAACAAATCTTTCAGCCTCTCTTTCGTGGAAGTATAATATGGTGCTGAAAATGTATGCTTAATGCCGTTTACATTACAAAAGCCTAGTAATTCCTGTGAGGTAAACAGAAGACCATAATCAGTTACAATTCTTTCTAATTTGTGTAGAAATCTTTTTTATTAATTCTTTAACTGTAGTGTGAGATGCTGTCTTCATTGGAATTACTTATGGCCACTTACTGTAAACATCTAAAACTATCAAAAACAAATAACCAAAGAAAGCACCTGTAAAATGTATGTGTACTTTTTGCCATTGATACCTGGGTAATTCCCATGGATGCATTCTAGCAAATTGAGGGTTATTCTGTTGCGTAACACAGTTCATACAATTTCTTACAAACAATTAAATATCTCTATCTACACCTGGCCACCAGACAAAAGTCCTTGCGATAGCCCTTGATCTGACAATTCCTTGGTGATCAGCATGTATTACAGACAAAACCTTATACCTCAGTGAACTAGGAATAATTACGCTTGACCTTTTCATTAGACAACCTTGTGCTATGCTCATTTTTCTCCATATATCTTTATAGGATTTACAATTTTCCTCACTTCTACATAAGCAGCTACTTATCATTAAACTCTCTAAAACCTCACTAAGTATTGGCTCTTTCTTAGTTTTGTGTGCAATATCCTTGGCTGTAATGTGTGCATCATAAACACAAACCAGTGATATACTGTCATCATACTCTTCTGGTGATTTGTCTACTGGAAATCTAGATAACGCATCTACATTACCCATGTTGATGTAGGATGATATTCTATATCATAATGATATGCGGCTAACGTAATTGCCCAACGTTGTAGTCTTGCAGCTACCAACATAGGAAAACTTGTTTTTGGACCCAATATTGCTAACAAAGGTTTATGATCTGTAACAAGTGTGAACTTATTCCTTCCATGAAAATACATAAGAAATTTCTTAACTCCATACAATAATGGTAAACTTTCTTTTTTCATTTGTGAATAATTCCTTTCTGCCTTGTTCAATACTCAAGAAGCGAAAGTGACTGGCTTTTCTGTTCCATCTGGCATTACATGAGATAATACTGCACCTAAACCTTTTATCCATGAATCACAAACTAATTTAACTGGTACATACATTTGATAATATACTAGAAATGTAGGTGGAGTTATTTTCTGCTTGATTCTTTAAAAAAAAAATTTTGTCCAATTTCACTCTAAACCCTCATTCAGAAAGGTATTATTATTATTATTATTATTATTATTATTATTTTTTTATTATTATTATTATTATTATTATTATTATTATTATTATCCAAGCTACAACCCTAGTTGGAAAAGCAAGATGCTATACGCCCAAGGGCTCCAATAGAGAAAAATAGCCCAGTGAGGAGAGGAAATAAGGAAATGAATAAATGATGAGAATAAATTAACAATAAATCATTCCTAAAACAATAACAACGTCAAAACAGATATGTCCTATATAAACTATTAACAACATCAAAAACAGATGTGTCATATATAAACCATAAAAAGACTCATGTTAGCCTGGTCAACATAAAAACATTTGCTCCAACTTTGAACTTTTGAAGTTCTACTGATTCAACTACCCGATTAGGGTAGAATACTATGTAGTATTGAGCCTCATGATGTAGAAGGCCAGGCTATTAGAATAAACTGCCTGCCTAGTATTACGAACAGGATAGAATTGTCCAGGGAGATCTGAATATAAAGGATGGTCAGAGTTATGAAAAATCTTATGCAACATGAATAATGACTAATTGAACGACAGTGCCAAAGATTAATATCAAGATCAGGAATAAGAAATTTAATAGACCAAAATTTTCTGTCCAACAAATTAAGATGAGAATCAGCAGCTGAGCACCAGACAGGAGAACAATACTCAAAACAAGGTAGAATGAAAGAATTAAAACACTTCTTCGGAATAGATTGATCACCAAAAATCTTGTAAGACTTTCTCAATAAGCCAATTTTTTGTGCAATTGAAGAAGACACAGACCACATGTGTTTCTCAAAAGTAAATTTGCGGTCGAGAATCACACCTAAAAGTTTAAAAGAGTCATACAATTTTAAAGAAACATTATCAATGCTGAGATTTGGATGTTGAGGAGCCACCGTCCTTGACCTACTTACAATCATACTTTGAGTTTTATTAGGATTCAACTTCATACCCCATAATTTGCACCATGCACTAATTTTAGCTAAATCTCTATTAAGGGATTCATCAACCCCAGATCTATATCTAGGGGATGGAATTGATGCAAAGAAAGTAGCATCATCTGCATGTGCAACAAGCTTGTTTTCTAGGCCAAACCACATGTCATGTGTATGAAAAGTAATGGGCCAAGAACACTATCCTGTGGAACACCGGATATCACATTCCTATATTCACTATGGGGCCTATCAACAACAACTCTTTGAGATATATTACTTAAAAAATCAATGTTACTTTGTAATTTCCACATATCATAACCTGACTATTTTCGTCCACAATAGGAACTAATAGTATAGCCCAATCTGAGTGTAACTTTTTCCCAGGAACCTTCACTTTCTGACCTTTTAATTTCTGTTTTAACTGTACTTTTCAATGCATATGGTACAGGTCTTGGAGAAAAAAATCTATGAGTACTATCTGATTTATAAATAAAATTGCCTTTGCGTTCTTTAATGTGCCAACTTTATCTTCAAATAGATGTTGAAACTTTGATAGATTATTATCCACAGACACTTTATTTTTGTGTTCATTTTGTGTACCTTAACCTTCAAAATAATAGGCCAATCTAATTTTGAATAATGTAGCCAATCAAAACCTATTAAAGTTTATCCTTTACCTTAACTTACCGTTAATAGCACTTTGTCTAGCTTCTGATCTTTATACTGTACTTCTACGTTCGAAACACCTATTACTTCAATATCAAAACCATTAATACCTTTCAAAATCTATTTGCACCTTCTAATATCAAAATAGGAATGGGTTTAACTGTTTTATCAGACATAATTGATACATCAGCTACTGTGTCAACTTGCATTGCAATTGGTTTATCATTTATGATCACTTCTACCAATAACTGTTTCTTTGCACCTTTCTTGGCAAAATTAATGCAAAACACAAAATCTTTTTCTGACACACCCTGATTATTATGAATATTTTTTACATTATTCTATTGGGCTATAGTATCAACTGCTGCATTTATTTACTTTGCGTGCTGTTTAGGGAATCTATAAACATTTGAAAAATGTCCCATCTCCCTACAATTCTGGCATTTTTGTCATGTAGCAGGGTATTTTCTTGCTTCATATGTAAGATGACCAGTTTCACCATACTTATAGAATTTGGGTTTATCCTGTTGCATCTGCCTATAGGTCTGATTCTGATATTTTGAGCATTACAGTTTGGCACTTTCCCATTACTAGGCTTTGATGTATTATTTCTCTGATTCTCATTGTCTTTCAACTCTGAGCCTATCTTGCTAATTTCAAAATTTTCCATTCTATTGCTTGTAGAATTACCTATTATATTACTTTGCATATTTGATGTTTCTAGATCTCCATCTATAATCTACACCTTCTCTAGAGTTAAATCTTTATCTTGTCACAATTTTTTTCCTAGCTGATTATTATGAATATTTTTTACATTATTCTATTGGGCTATAGTATCAACTGCTGCATTTATTTACTTTGCGTGCTGTTTAGGGAATCTATAAACATTTGAAAAATGTCCCATCTCCCTACAATTCTGGCATTTTTGTCATGTAGCAGGGCATTTTCTTGCTTCATATGTAAGATGACCAGTTTCACCATACTTATAGAATTTGGGTTTATCCTGTTGCATCTGCCTATAGGTCTGATTCTGATATTTTGAGCATTACAGTTTGGCACTTTCCCATTACTAGGCTTTGATGTATTATTTCTCTGATTCTCATTGTCTTTCAACTTTGAGCCTATCTTGCTAATTTCAAAATTTTCCATTCTATTGCTTGTAGAATTACCTATTATATTACTTTGCATATTTGATGTTTCTAGATCTCCATCTATAATCAACACCTTCTCTAGAGTTAAATCTTTATCTTGTCACAATTTTTTTCCTAGCTATTGTGATGTGCAATGGGCAATAATGCGACCTATGATAACATTTTCTAACTCTGGAAATTCACATGAAACAGTATGATTTTTAAGTCTAGTCACAAATGCACCAAGACTCTCGTGGTCTTTCTGATATGCCTGTGCTGCAAATTGATACATTTGAAAATTTCTTATTAACCTGAGGGGCAAAATAGGTAGTAAGAGCCTGAATCACACCTCCAATAGTGTCATCGGTAGGTTGTAGTGTTTTAAACACTTCCCGAACCTCTCTACTGGCTATGTGCAGTAATAACTCCTTCTGTACATCTTTCCTACTACATAAAGCTTCAATGTAAATCTTAAATTACTCACACCCCTGTTGCCATCGTGTTGCAACAGAATTGGGTTCAGCAACAGTGCTGAACTTCTCTGGATGTTCGATGTTCAGGGGCATTTTAACTTCTTACCTGAATTAGGTTAGGCAAATGAAATCTACAAAATTAACTCGTTACTTCCTAACAGAGATAATTCTAACCTAATTCCTATGCTAGTTGCACCTTTTGTGTGTTTGTGCAACCAACCTGAACAGTTCTACATTTTTTGCTTTATGTAAGCTATCTTTGGCTTATGATGAGATTTTACCACCCAATGCCTACTGGTAATAAATTTAAATCCTACCATACCTGGTCCCAACAAATGATAAGTATTATGGTATGATGTTTGCTTCTTTCCTGACATTGAAGTTGAATGTAGAAATATGTTGTGGCTTTCCTCTAGTTTACTATATTCCTGCTGCAAGGACTTAAATCTAGTTGTCTTCCTGCTGCATGGGGTTATATCTTCTGGTTGGCTCTTCTGCTCCTGCTTCTCTGAATGGGTTCCCTTGTCGCCAAATATGTAGTGTTTGGCCTACATTACACTTACTTGATATCAGCTCACTCACCTGGAATAACAATGTTTATTATTAGTTGAGAATATTCCTATTCCAGCATCTTCACCAAATGTGTATTATTTGGCCTACATTACACTTACTTGATATCAGGTCACTCACCTGTAATAGCAATGTTTATTATTAGTTGAGAAAATTCCTATCCCAGCATTTTCGCCAACTTGTCTTCTGGTAGATGAGATCTAATCAGAGACCATATCAAAATACGTTTAAGTTCTCTCAGGCTTACATGTCTGATCTACTTTGAGAACTTGTGAGTTTCGAGTGATAATATGTAAACAAAACTCGTACACGACAATACAAAAATAACAAATGAGCATCACTCGGAAAATTGGATCTTACTGCAATACAAAAGTAAGAAGTGTAACAATATGTGAATGTTGTGGTCAGGATTTCGTATGTAATCAGTGTATGAATATTGTTTGGTACGCTGTCTAAGTTTGTAAATGATATCTGTTGTTTATGTTTGGGTAAGTAATAAAAGAGGTTGCAAAAAGGAAATACAAAATAGAAGTAGAAGGCAAAGTATATTTTAGAAATCGTAAATTTTTGAGAAAGACATCAGAGACAGTAACTGATAACTATTTCGATTCTGATATTGAAATTGAAACTGATGTAAATACGAATGATGTTGCAAATAAATCTTTTATAATTCCTGAAGCTGATAACCTAGAATCACAAAGAACCAGAAGTGGTCGTGTTGTAAGGAAACCTCAATATCTTGAGGATTATTTGTGATAAATTTAAAGAGCCAATTAGGTATGTAGGATTAAATGTATGTTGCAGGGACCATTTATGTAGAGGAAAAGTTCTTCCAAGATTTTGTTGAGAAAATTTAAAAGAAGGGAGATGTAACAATATGTGAATGTTGTGGTCAGGATTTCGTATGTAATCAGTGTATGAATATTGTTTGGTACGCTGTCTAAGTTTGTAAATGATATCTGTTGTTTATGTTTGGGTAAGTCACGTGACCACAGAGTCTTCCGCATTTCTCCCCCACTCTCCACATGTTGGCTCGGCAATGCTATATAACTTGTTGTTTAACTTGTATAATAAACTAAGGTTAATTACCCTCAGCTTATCAATCATATCCCATAACAAGAAAAATCATATCCTAAATTTGCAAAATTAACTAATGATTAAATCCTTCCTAACATATGCTACCTTTTATTCTGCATGTCTAAACATATTCTATTGATGCAATACTGTGCTACATTACTCTTAATACCCATAGCGCATATAGTATTACAGTACAAAATACATAACACCATGAATACTGTAATGAAAGTTTCCTAAGTTTGTAGAGGGACAAGAAAAAGACTTTCCTCTATTACGCTTATCAGGTAAAATGATGTTTTTTAGATGGATAGAGGCAGCCAAAGTAAGTGAGATGGCTTATTTAGAAGAACTGATAGTGCTAGAACTATATTTAGGCGGAATTCCTAAACATTTAATAGTTACTGCATAAGTACCACTGGTATTATTCCAAAGCAAAACATTATAGTACCACAACAACATTCGTCGAATCTTCCTCCTTCAGGTAAGGTGAAAGACGTGCAGAAGATTAATAACGTCTGTTATGAGTGTGGCAAAAAAGGCTATATCAGTAAGGATTGTTGGTCAAATCAACCCAAATTATTCACCCAAGTAGTTAAGGATAATTCAACTTCACAGAATACGAATACATAGAATCAAATGGGAAAGATTGACAAGGAAAATAAACCAGTTAACACTTACATGATGAACAGGACAACCCCCAAAAACGTGGAGGCCTTTAAACTGTATATTTATGAAGGTATGTTAGCTGCTCTAGATGGGAGCGAGCAGATCCTGGTCAAGATGTTTCGTGACACGGGATATAATCACAGTGTGTTGACGGGATGTGCACACCAGAGGGTGGAACAGTATCTCACATGAGGTTTTGTAATTTTCAAGAGAATAAGAGGTGAGGAAGTTACCCCTATTTTCTTTTTGAAACTGTCATGCGAATTGGAGACAGGTCATTTTTATTTTGTGGTAAAGGAATCATTAGCTGTCGTAGGAGTAGAAGTCCTACTTGCAAATGAGGTTGGTGGAGCGTCACTTGTGCCTTGTATTATTGTAAAGGAGAAACCCCTGAAGTAAAGTCCTTCGACTGAACTCGAGAAGGAGTACCCGAATCTCTTTGCTAGTTCTGTGATGACTTGGAGTATGACAAAGAAAGTAGCTACCGATGAAGACTTAGAAACCGAAAAAACGATGAACTTGTAGTATTTATCTACGGAAGAAGAGATTTCCCATGATATTAAACAAGAAGAGAGCTCCCAAGACAACCCAAAAGAAGAGGAACGATAAATGAATGAACAGCAAGACAAGGAAGTAATGGACTTGAAGGAAATAGGAATCTTAGCATTAGAAGTAGGACAAGTGAGTCGGAAAAGGCTGATAGGATTGCACCGGAAGGATACGACATTAACAGAATTATTGTACCATGTGGTTGGATGAGATGGAGGTGACATAGTGTCCTACCAGTAATTACCTCAAGAGCGGATTGCTTATGAGGAAGTATAGAGACACCTATATCCCTGGGAATGCCGAATGGGGCATATACCATCAGTTATTGATTCCCGCACCGCTGAGAAGACAAGGTGATTGCCATAGCACATGACACGGGACACATGGGAATAAGATAGACAACGGAAAAGATTATGAGATATTTTTTCTGGCCTCGCATGTATAAGTATGTGAGAAAGTTTGGCCGTGCATGTCACTTTTGTCAGATGGCTGGAAAGCCTAACGAGTTCATCAAGAGGGCTCCCTCACACCGGATTGAAGCACGAGGAGAAACCCATCAGCAAGGTTATGATCGACATTTTTGGGCTGTTACCGAGAATGAATAAAGGCCAGGAATATATGTTACCATTGATGTTTCAAATGATAAGATACCCAGAAGCCATACCTGTTAGGAACATCAGTGCCAAAGTAATCGCCGAGATGTTATTAGACTTATTTATAGAGTTTAGGAATCAGAAAACCGTTCAGAGTGACCGAGGGACAAATTTCACGTCAAAAATGTTTCAGGACTTGATATAACTGTTGGATGTGAGACTACAACTGTCCACTGCCTATCACCCGGAGACCCAGAGTGCGTTAGAGCAGTTTCATCAAACCCTAAAGAGCATGTAAACAAAGTACTGCAATGAAACAGGAAATGAATGGGACATTGGGCTACCTTTGTTGTTATTTAAGGTACGCAATGCTTACCAAGAAAGCATGGGATGTAGCCCGAATAAAATGGTGTTTGGATGAGAAGTAACAGGACCGATTAAAGTGTTGGTAGAAAAATGGAAAGATTGTGAGGAAAACAATGGAGAATATGTCAAGAACTTGAGGAAAAGGATTGGCAAGATAAAAAAGTTTTCTCTACAAACCTGAACCCAAGTTTGATATGGAAACTAAGAACAGACAGTTTGCGGTAGGACAACAGGAGCTGGTTTTCTTATCAATAAGGAGATTCCCTTTCACCAACAAGTCCCAACAACTATTCCAGATTTTGGAGAAGATCAGTGACCTGACCTACGTTATCGAAATACCAGCAAGAAGGAGAAGCCAAAGGAAGGTACATGTTGATTTACTGAAACCATACTTTAGCGAAAACAAGACTGAATATTCACAGGTATGTATGGCACAAACCATTCCATCCAGGGAAGATGACGATAGATATGAGGTAGTGGCCATCAGCAAAATGAATAATTCGTCCATCAATAGGTAATTAGAAGAAAAATGAACCCATTTAAACAAGGAGCAGCAAGAGGAATTAAGCCGTTCAATGAAATGGTCTGAGACGACTGAAAGGAATCCACTTGACTAGGCATGAGATACACCTTAAGACCACGGAAAAACCATTCAAACAACTCGCCTATCGGTTGTTGCCATAACACCAAGATGTCATAAGAAAAGAAATGGTCTATTTGTTGCAAAGCGGATTACCCATACAAAGCTCTAGCCCTTATAGTTTTCCTTGCCTGCTCGTAAAAACATCCGATGGATCTTTCGGGATGTGTACGGACTATCGAAAGTTGAATTCGATCAGTGTGGCTGACAATTATCCATTGCCACTCATAGACCAATTACTCGACAAGCGAGGTTCTTTTTTAAGATCTACGTGTTGCGAGGCTCTTATTATATTCCTTTGGACGACCTTGGAAAATTATTATCAGCTTTTATAACCCTGTTTGTGTTATATCCACACACAGGTATGCCATTTGGTATAATAAACGCACCCACCACCTTCCAACGAGTGATGGATAACCTTCTAGGATCGATTGAATGAGGAGGGGTATATCTTGATGATATTGTCATATATTCATCAACCTGAGAAGAACATCTCTGAATCCTGGCAAAGGTATTTCAAAAGTTGCGAGGAGTACATCTGACGATTAACCTTGAGAAGAGTAAATTCTTAAAGGCAACAGTTTGGTACTTAGGATTCGAAATCTGAAGAGGGCAAATCATCCTGGCAGCCGCTGATGTTGATGGAATAAATAAAGCTTCATCCCCCACTACGAGGAAGTAAAAACAACAGTTTTTAGGGATGGCAGGATTCTACAGACGGTTTTGCCCGAATTTTTTGTCTGTATTTGCACCATTGACACACTTGACTAACCGCAAGAAAAAGTCTGTATGGACCAGCGAGTGCCAGGAATCTTTCGACGTGATAAGGGCCATATTAATTTCGAAACTGGAACTGCAAGCACAGGATTTCAACAATAAATTCCTTATCCAAGTGGAAGCGTCAAACAATGGGACTGGGACTGTCATATTGCAAGAAGGCGAGGAAGGAGTTCTTCACCTCGTCTGTTTTATGCCGTCAAAGCTGAAGAAGTATCCATGGGCCTATTCGACAGTTGAAAAGAAACTACTAGCACTGGTCACAGTAATAAGAAAATTTGAAGTTTATATAAATAGGCTAGTGAATGAAGAATTAATCTAATCACAATCCTTTATCTTTTGTTAATAAAATGATTATTAATCAAAGGTTATCTAGATGGTCATTATGCTTGCAACCATATAGTATTAATGCAAAGCGTATAGCTGGTATAGAGAACGTGGTTGCATATTATTTTATCTGTGGCTGAATTGGTGGATTCAGGTCTGAAATAAATAATTTTTTTGGGGAGGAGCTATGTTATGAAGCTGGTCAAACATAAAAATAGATTATTTTATTCACATATTTCATTTGTGTATTTAAGAGATATGTAGCCAGCGCGTAAGGTCGGTCCCACTCCTATAGGATTAAGTAAATATATGTAAATTACATAGCACTGCCATCATTCATTTGGTTTTATTTCAATTCAATTCAGTATATGTAAGGTTACGTTATTTCAAAGAATTAAATTTTTATTTCACGTAGTTCGGTTACGAAATCTTATGTAACTTGTTAAAAGGCATGCTGTATGACACACACAAAGCATTGCATCATGTTTCCACTTGATTGAAAGAGGCATCAAGGTTCTCGGCTGAACTTATTATTTTTTTTTAATGTAACGAGAGGAGGTGGGTGGAGTTAGCTGAGAGTTTCTATCATTAAGCGACGATAAAACCATGCTTCAAACTGTCAAGTTAGCAACACTGACGTCGCGAGAGCCCGCCCATATCTTGTGCACACGCATAAAGAATTCTTTGCTAGAATCAGCTGGAAGTTTCCAGATTGTATTAGGATGCATATAAGGGCATACCATTGTATGGGAGGAAGAGATCCAGCCTGCCTTTCCAAAAGAGCCCACATACGACAATCCTCTCACCAGCCTTTCATCCATTCATCCATTGACTTTCTCTCCAAAGTAAATAGTGCTGGTTAAAATAT
>NC_090757.1:79372181-79374681 GCF_036898095.1 Palaemon carinicauda
TAAGCGAGTTGATAGTCTACTCGGATAGCTTCGTTGCCCTTTCCTGGGTACATGGGTTTTCTGCCAAGCTTGATAAAATGCAGAAGTGTTCAGTATTTGTTCAAAATAGGTTACACACAATAAATGAACTGTGTAATAAACACCCGATTCATTCTTCCTTTGTGTCAGGTTGTGAAAATCCAGCCGATTGCATCACTCGCAGCTTATCTTTCAAGCAGCTTCAAAAAACTAACTACTTTTCAGGTCCCAAATTTCTGCTTAATGAGACAGAAGGTCAGCTGAACAGGGAATCTATCTTGGATTTTGTAATACCTGCCCTTCCGGTAAAGCAAGATTCTCCTGTTGGTGTTGTCCAGTCTTATCATGGTACTATAACTACAAAGATTGAGGAGCATACCGATGCTTTATTAAGATGTTCTAGCTACCATAAAGTTGTTTCTGTTTTCTGTAGAGTACTTACCTTTGTTAATAACTTGAAAATGAAACTAAAACTAAAGGATCCTGTTAAGTTTGGACATATTAGCTGTTTTGATATTTATCATAACTTCTTTTCAGAGGCTACAAAGATGGTAATAAGAAGAGATCAGCAGAAGCACTTCCCTGAAATTTTTGAATATTTTGAATCAAGAAACCGGTTGCTCAAAGATATCCCAAAGTTAGTTGGACAGCTCAATGTTTATGTGGATCAGGAAGGCCTGTTAAGGGTACGTAGCAAAATGCAGAAACTGAGAGATGACCGAAGGATGCGATTTCCATTGCTAATTTTTAAGGATAGTTTACTAACTAAATATATTGTATTAGATTATCATGAACGTTTTTTACATGCTGGATGCTATAGGCTACTGGCTGAAGTACGTAAGATATTCTGGATACCTAGATTTTTTTCAGTAGTTAAAAGGATAATTCGCACATGTGTCATATGCCGTAGGTTCAATGAGAGGACAGTTAATCTTAATCAACACTGTTATAGAGATTTTAGGATTAATCCCCCAGAGATTCCTTTCCGCTATATTTTTGTAGATTACATGGGACCCTTCTTTGTACGTTCCAGTGGGAAAAAAGTAAAAGCATAGATAATATGTTTCACATGTACTTGGAGTAGAGCTATAAATCTGAAGGTGTGCATGGACTTGAGTGTTAAAGAGTATCTTAGAGCCTTCCAGCTTCATACATTTGAGTTTGGACTACCAAATTGGTGTATTTCCGATCAGAGATCTCAGTTAGTAGCAGGAGGCAACGTAATTCTAGATTATTTAAAAGACCCAGAAGTTAAACTCTATCTAGAAGAGAATGGCATAAAGAACCTTCAGTTTGAACAGTTTTTCAAAGGGAACTCTGCTCTTGGTTCAATGGTTGAAAGTTGTGTGAAACTTACTAAGAGATGCTTATTTGGAGCCATGAGAAATAATGTTTTAGATATAAAGGATTTTGAGTTTTTAATATGTCAGACTGTCCATTTATTGAATAGAAGACCAATAGCTTTTAAAGAGGCATTAAGAGATACAGATAAAAACAAATCACTTCCTGATCCCATAACACCAGTGCCTAATTAGGGGTTATGACCTTGTTTCAGTTAACTTAATTCCTGAGCTGCACAGACATCCAGATCTAGAATTGGATGAGGACTATCTAGTTTTTCATTGTGATAAAGTTAAAGAAAACTACACAAAACTGCGTAAAGTCAGAAGTCATTTGATTAACATTTATCATGAAGAATTTTTGGGTAACTTGACAAATCAAGCTGTAAATGCAAAAGACAGATTCAAACCTGTAAAACATACACTTCTTCAAAAGAATGATGTGGTTCTAATTAAAGAACCATATAGTAAGCCAAACCAATACCCAATGGGAAAAGTCCATGATGTAGTTCTCAATGAGCTTGGGGAAGTTACTGGAGTTACCCTACTGAAAGGCAGAACTGGGGAACTTACAGAGACATTCATCTAATCTAATATTTCTTTTCAGACCTGATGTTTCTTCAAATGAAGATAAAAACAGTCCTAATTATGACTCAAATGATTCTAATCTGGCCAACAACCACATTCTGGGAAAGCGTAAAGCGGAAAAGATTAGTGCTCTGAAGACCAGACAAATTTTACAGTAAAGTTTTTCTGTGTAGGCTTTTTTATTTATTATTGGTGATGGTAATTTAAATAATTTTGGCAATTATTAGAAAAAAAATTTTGGTAATGTAAATACTTTTGGTATGTTTAAAAATTCAATCCTGCTTTTATTTCATAACAGGACTGAATGTTTTGGGGGGATTGTGTTAAATATATTTTTATCTTTTCTTTCCAACTTCAGAATCCTTGTATTCTCGTTTTCTTTATCTTGTTAAATATATTGTTTTTATCTTTTCTTTCCAACTTCAGAATCCTTGTATTCTCGTTTTCTTTATCTTGTTTATTTTTAGTACGAAAAAAGTACTTTGACTTTTTTCATAATCCTTGGTTTTCAACTCTCTTGGAAAATAAAAAGATCTCAAATGTAACTTTAAATA
>NC_090757.1:79382181-79412181 GCF_036898095.1 Palaemon carinicauda
TGAGAGAATGGAAAATGGCTGTCTGCTGAAGAAGGTGATGAATGCAAGAGTTGATGGGAGAAGTACAAGAGGAAGGCCAAGGTTTGGGTGGATGGATGGAGTGAAGGAAGCTCTGGGTGATAGGAGGATAGATGTGAGAGAGGCAAGAGAGCGTGCTAGAAATAGGAATGAATGGCGAGCGATTGTGACGCAGTTCCGGTAGGCCCTGCTGCTTCCTCCGATGCCTTAGATGACCGCGGAGGTAGCAGCAGTAGTGGATTCAGCATTATGAAGCTTCATCTGTGGTGGATAATGTGGGAGGGTGGGCTGTGGCACCCTAGCAGTACCAGCTGAACTCGGTTGAGTCCCTTGTTAGGCTGGAGGAACGTAGAGAGTAGAGGTCCCCTTTTTGTTTTTGTTTCATTTGTTGGTGTCGGCTACCCCCCAAAGTTGGGGGAGGTGCCTTGGTATATATATATTATATATATATATATATATATATATATATATATATATATATATATATATATATATATGACACTAAAGGAAACGTGAAAAGATTTAATTAGCGTAAGTGCTTTCGTATTATTGGTTACATTAACTTCGTTATTTTGCTTATTTAAAATGGTAATTGTTTTCCACCTGATCAAGATGATATTCAAAATTATATAGGATGATATGTGGCTTTTATATTCATGTAAAGTATACATTACTGAACCCTTTCTCCTATAATTTCCAACATTATGTGACATTTCGAATATTTTATGCCTAATAACGACTACAACAAAGAAACTTTTATTTAAGAGAACCTTATTTTAGTCTTATTGATACATTTATAGAGAGAGAGAGATTTAGAGAAAATAAATACTTATCAGAGGAAACCTCGTCTGGTCAAACTTTCATTTCATGTATTTATAGCTCAACATTGCCTGACAAATATACTGTATACCATCTCCTTTTGCGCAAGATAAGGGCAATCAGTGTTTACTATAAGCCAAAATAATTAACAAACAGTGCTATATTCATTACCTCACTTTTTTTTCTAAATCAGTCATAAAGTATTTTTTTTTCTCATCAGGGATGAGTGTGATCGAAGCCTCGCTGTCAGTTACAGCCGAGAGGGAACTCCAAGGTGGCTCCTTGACCTGCTATGCCCGCGCTCCCACCCACCCTAATGCTTCCGAAGAGGCAACTATTCTCCCTCGAAGTGCCTCCGTTTCCCTCAACATCACATGTAAGTTTTAACACCGGGAGTTTTATGTATTTCTTTTATCGTTATATTTCGAAGTAGTGTGTTGATACTTAACAGGTGTTACTCCCCTTTCTTTATATTTTACTTCCTTTTAGAATAGGATCTCATGAATGAATGTATCACATGTCAGAAGCTGGAATATTTCCCAATGCTTAACTAACCACAAAAATTAAGTATCCTTTTAATATTTCTGATTCGGTGACATGAGGAAGCTATTGTATCAAAGTTTCAGGCAGGTCAAGAAGTTCAGAGGTCATAGGGGCTATTTCTATCTGAAATCCTTTATATCAGGTAAAATCAATCAAAAGAATTTAAGTATGAAAGGCGTTTGCAATTCATGATGTTTTTCTTTCCCACATGAGTGTCCCCAGTAGAGGTTCGGATCCTGGAACCAGAAGCGGTGGTGGCGACTTCGGGGTCGACTATCACCATTGTCTGTCACGCCCTTGGGTCTCA
Organism: Palaemon carinicauda; assembly: GCF_036898095.1. NCBI lineage: Eukaryota > Metazoa > Arthropoda > Malacostraca > Decapoda > Palaemonidae > Palaemon > Palaemon carinicauda. Next base: position 79,383,869 of record NC_090757.1, read on the forward strand.
TCCTCCGGCAGATCTCTCCTGGTGGAGGGGCACCAGGTCTTTGGAGCCACACGTCACTCACGCCGTAAGACTCCCGAGGAGTTTTCAACCTTTCTGAGCTAATGTTACCTCTATTACTGTATATAACCTTTATCAGAACTTAGACGCAACATACTTTTTTTACTGATTTTTTTTTTATTTCTCATCAGAAGTTTTATGGTAATCTAGACATTTATCATTATCATCATCATCATCATCATCATCAGTATTATTATTATTATTATTATTATTATTATTATTATTAGTAATAGTAGTAGTAGTTGTAGTATAATTATTATTATTATTATTATTATTATTATTATTATTATTATTATTATTATAATAATAATGATAGTTATAATAATAATAATTATAAGTATTATTATTATTATTATTATTATTATTATTATTATTATTATTATTATCATTATTATTATTATTGTTGTTGTTGTTGTTGTAAAAATAAACACCGGACCGAAAGTAAAAGAAGGATAAGTATAGGATGAAGAGCTTCCTGTACATGAAATGAGAATAGGAAAAGTGAAATTTTCTCCAATGTATTGCACATGTTTATACACAGTCATTCAATATAATGATTTTGGTTCTTTATCATATCATTCGCTCTTCCCAGTACAGTTGATAGACAATTCTGTGTTTTCATGCTAACTAAACTTTATCATGTTTTAATTGTGGTAACGTGACGTTCATACTCGCAAGTCTCTGTATAAAAGCCCGATGGTTGTTTAATAAAGTTTAGTTACATTCACCTCCCCTCTCAGTTATCACCTAACTGCTCGCCCGGACATAGGTGATCAGCAGGGTGTCCGCTCCCTTTCACTTTCCCCCTCACTGAAGTGCCCCACTGTTTGATGATGCTGCCTATTGAACTTAACTCTTCGGCACACGTCACCTACATGAGATTACTGCCCTTCGCCACTGGAGAAGCATTTACCTGGTTTCAGTATGCCGAAGTCCAGTCTTGCAACAAGGGTGTGACTTAGTCAAGCACCAAAGCAGATTACGTTTACGCAATTATCCCCAACGACACTTTCCAAAAATCTCTGATTGGTATTGCGAGCAGGGAGAGACTCCAATAACGTAAGATGACCTCAAACTATACTTCCTGAAGCAGTACTCGCCATCGGCAGCTGCCCGCATAGCCAAACTTTTTCAGCCTCCTCAGCAACTTGACAAAACAAAACACTATCACTCCCCTGCAACCTGCCGCAGATGGCTCTACTCGTGAGGTGAGCCTATATCATGCCTTTTGGGTATGATGCTTATCCAGACCAGTAAGCGCTGCCATACCCAGCGTCAATATCTTGCCCATGAAGGACCTGATGACCAAATTTTATGCCCTTAAGGACAGTCACTTCTAACTAAAAGGGCAATCAATGAATATCAAACAAAACTGATGTATATGCGGTGGGACACTGATGGCCATCCAATGACGTGCTGGAGCAGCCCCACAGCCACCCACCACCTTCCACTCCCTTACTCTCCAACCAACAACCACTGGAGCCACTTACTGACGCCCATAGGGTGCAGTTATGCTGCTACCCCTCCAAATTCAGGGGTTGCTGCAATGAACTGTGTGAATGGTTATCAGTGCCTAAAAAGGTATAAGTAGGCCATCGCTTGTAACGGTGGTCTCCCCTGTTACTCTTTTTTTTTTTTTTTTTTTTTTTTTTTTCTTTTTTCATGTGATGCAAATACAGGCCTGCAACTTTTGGCAGAAACGGGTTCTTCCAATCTCTTCTGCCAATGCTATACTCCAGGACATGACGTAGTGTGTCTGCTTCTGCTGACGTCCCCCTTGTATAGTCGGTGTGAAAACTGATCCAACAAACTGCAAACTTAATTGTACGTAGTTCATTAGAAACTCTAATGGGGTGGCCACTTAGTATTATATTTACTCAAAAGAATCCAAAATAGTAAACATCCAAAACAGTAAACATATAGAATCTTCAATAAATATGGAAACCTAAACTTACCGTAATTTGGTTTACATATTACCAGGTTCTTTAACAGATTTTCAAGGATTCTTTTCTGTTCCTATCATTCAATGAATCGAGAAATTGCGTTGTGTTTAAATCATTATTTGACCAGGAATAAAAATATTCATATTTATTACTAACCTTAACTATTCATTGTAAAATTTCCTATCCGGCAACCCGAAGTATAGTCCTATTTTACAAATGTTCGTCATTAACGATATCTAACGTGCATGCATGCCCTTCAATATCACTAACATAACAAAACACTTATAAAACCTTGACTTAGCTTTAATCCATGATGGCTAGAACTCTCTTGGTGGTGTGTTAATTCTCCCCCTCCCTTTGAGATACCGCAGGGTAACGAAGACCCTATTCGTAATACTGGTAAGTCGGTACTAACTAGTTCTGCGCTACATTACTCAAAGACGACTGAGGATCTACGCAGGCACGACCCACATTCGTCAAAACAAACTTTAACAACTCGTTAACGATTGCTTAGAGTCAAACAACTATTTAATATATTTTACCTTTCAAAAAACTTTGACAAAAAGAAATATTATATTATTACAAATAATTCAATACAACAATTATAATTTTCTACGCATCTCACATTGCATAATGTTCATAATATTTCCCTTACAAACTAAAAGATAAATGACTGTTTACTGGTCTCTACAAATACACTTTCGTGATTTCATCGTAAGTCACGATACACTCCCAGCAAACAGAAACAATATTTACAGTTATAATTGTCCCGCTTGAATGAGGGCTCTTCTGGTCTCAGTAGCCGCCTGTGCTGTTTTCCTGCTCTGTCGGGTACTCTTGTTATCAGTTTTCTCAGGTATGACAACATCAGTCTCTTGCCATAATTCCAAATGATATAGCTTGACAACAGGTCGCATTACTTGACCTTGTGGGGTTTTTAAAGTTACCACGCGCAAGACATCATCCGGTTCCACGTGTAATTTGACAATTTGACCGATCTTCCAACGACTTCTCGGTCCTTCATCGTGTATCAACACAACATCTCCCATTTTGGGCCAAGATTCGTGTCTGACTCCTACCCGATGAGTTTCTCTGAGAGAAGTCAAATAATCTCTCTCCCACCTTTTCCACGGGTCATCACATTTATTTGTGATGAACAAAAATCGCTTTCCAACATCCTTATTTTCGTCATACAGAGGGTCCTTAGTTTCATATTTCCAATCTATGACTTCCCTAGTGAAAGATCTCAATCTACGTTCTAAAATCAAATGATTGGGCGTCAGAATATCCAACTGGTCTAGATCTCCCGAAGTATAACTTAAGGGTCTGTCATTAATAATTGCTTCAAGTTCAGTCACAACACAGGAAAGTTCACTAAACCTGAGAAAGGCCTGACCTATTACTTTCTTTAGACATGTTTTCAGAAGACCAATCAATCTTTCCCATATAGCTCCAAACCAAGGTGCTCTGGCTGGTATGAACTTCCATTTACATTCGATAGCATTCAGGTGTTCTTGCACTAAGGAACTTTCTGCCATGTTTTTCAAATAAACTGAAGTCGATACAAAGGTAGTAGCATTGTCACTTAGCATTAAAGAAGGAAATCCCCGACGGCCACAAAACTTTCAGAACACCATAAGAAACATATCGCAGGACAGATCTTCTACTAATTCGATATGGATTCCTCTAGTAACTGGACAAGTAAACAACACAATATAGGCTTTTTCAGGATTTTGCTGTTTCTCCTTGGTTAACAACGCTCCTGTATAATCTACCCCCGTAACGCTAAAGGGTTGTTTTCTCTGCACCCGAAATTCTGGCAATGGTGGAGCAATATTTACACGGTAGGGTCTCCCTTGTGTTTTCTTCCAGATTATACAATGATGAATTACACTTTTGGATAATTGGCGAAGCTGTGGGACCCAATATTCCTGTCTCACACTTGCCACGGTTGCATTTACTCTCATATGAGCTTGTAAACAGTGATGCTCCCTTACTATCAATTTCGTGAGAAAACAACTTTTCGACAGTAAGATTGGGAATTTTAATTCCACCGCCTGTGCGACATGTTCCAATCATCCTCTGCATCTTATAATTCCTTCTTCCAAGAAGAGATTCAATTGTACTAATAAGGTCAATTTTGAAACTTTACCCCCTTTTTCCAAAGCTTTATATTCTTCCGGAAAGTATTCCTTTTGTAAGAGGATAATCATTTTATTTTTAGCTTGTTGAAGTTCTTCCAGCGTTAAATTTCCAATTTTTCTACAGCCAGTTGATTTGCAATTGTAAATAAATCGCCTAATCCAAGCTACAGTTTTACAAAATTTGTCCACTCTACTAAATCTTTCCCAGTTTAGCAGATGGGTTTTTTCACTGTTCCCTATAAGATGGACTTGAATAACTTCATCCTGTGCTTGTGCTTCTTTCACCCATGTCCTGTCAATAGGATAGGTGTGGTTTTCTGATTTTAACCAGGGAGGTCCCTCCCACCAAAAGGAGTTATTTCTTAATTCTTCTGTCCTTTTTCCTCTAGTAATCCAGTCGCTATGGTTTTCTGAAGATGGGACGTAAAAAAAGATGATCCCCGTAATTATAGAGTTAATTTCCAATACTCTACTTTTCACAAATACTGGCAAATTATTCTTTGTCACTAACCATCCCAGGGCAACTTTACTATCAGACCAAATTATTATTTTCTCAAATTTATTTCCTTCAAAAGTTTCAACTATAAATTCACACAATCTTGCACCTAACAACAAAGCCAATAATTATAATTTAGGTACAGTCAACTCTTTAATGGGTGCTACTCTACCCTTTGCCATAATCAGAGACGAAGTTTTACCACTTGCTCGATAGGCCACACAACCATAAGCTGTTATGCTAGCATCACAGAAAATGTGGAGATAATCCGTTTTCTCCAGATTAGTGCCTCTGGAGAAGGAAATACTGAGACTTTTTCCTAAGTCTTTGGACAACTCATTCCACTGTTCTAATAAAGGAACTGAAAGTAGATCATCCCATTTCAACTGCTGTTTCCACAAATCCTGTAAGAATATTCTAGCTCGTATCGTAATAGGGATAAGCATTCCTAAAGGATCATAAATTTGGGCAATTGTTCTTAGAATTTCACGTTTTGTTTGACCGGTCTTAAGATGATTAGGTGTTATTGTTAGTTCATCATTAGAGATGTTCCAATTTAGGCCTAAGATTTTATAGGTTTGTTTCTCTTCTGATTTTATGCGATAAGCATCCGCAACAGTATTCAAAAGATCACTATTACTAGTCCATTCCTTTTAATACAAGTGCGCCTGTGCAAATATTTTGTTTCTCCAAAAAAATAAGTTTATTAATTCATCTTCACTGTTGGAGGTAAATTGAAGATTGTCCACGTATAACCCCCTTTTCATCATATCCACCATCTCAGTACAATTCTTATCTTTTCTTACAGCTGCCAGATGAGATTTAATAGTGGCATTCAACAGAAACGGAGAACACGTAGCACCAAATAATACCACCCTAAACCTATATATGATTAATTCGTTATTTAGATCCGTTGGGTCTTGCAACCATAAAAATCGTGTGTAATTGCGGTCTTCTTCTCTAAATAGCACCATAAGAAACGCTTTTTCTATATCACTAACACAGGCGTAGTTGTTAGTTCTGAGCTGCAATAAGACTTTGAGCAAATCTGTCGTAATATGTAGTCCAGTCCACAGACAGTCGTTAAGGCTCAATCCATTTTTACCTTGTCTCCAGGAACAGTCAAAAACTATTCTGATTGGAGTGGTGGCACTATCTTTCTGTACACTATGATGTGCTAGATAATGACAATTTTCAACTGCATTGTTTTTATCTACCCTTTCAATGAACCCCCTATCCTCCTGATCCTTCAGGATTTTCTGATAGTGGTTCAGGTAGGCTTCATCCCTCTGAAATTTTGCACACTGTTGCTTAACCTGGCCCAACGCCATGCCAAAATTGGATGGAAGCTTTGACTTATTAGACTTCCATGGTAAAGCCACAACATATATTGGTGTGATACTTTTATTAACACACATTCGGGTTCCCATCAAATGTCATCTACAATGTGTTGTATATTAGACTTGGTATGTTACATCTTCAAGTAAGTCTAGGTAAGTTAACTTTAAAATAGTTTATTACTATAAAAACAGTTATTAACATCTCCATCACAGGAGTATATATGGTTTGGTCGGATGACCATTCCGTATGACATCTAAGTAAGAACTGGCTAAAATATCGATATCACAGATATCGTATAGTCAGTTATTTCAGCATTTAAACACAAAATGTAAACTAAATGTTATTATAGGAAGACACCTGCATCCGGTGGCGACACAACTCTTTCTCACTATTCGTATTTGTGTTTATTCTTCATGACTAAGGCATTTCTCACACTCGCTCCTCTTCAGTATTGACCTCTTAGGTCATGTATTTAAACATGTAATTTTACCTATATTACATTAGCTCGGTCAGCTACCTTCAATTTTTGAAAATTTTACAATACGTATATATATATATATATATATATATATATATATATATATATATATATATATATATATATATATATATATATATATATATATATATATATATATATATATATATATATATATATATATATATATATATATATATATATATATATATATATATATATATATATATATATATATATATATATATATATATATATATATATATATATATATATATATATATATATATATATATATATATATATTGTATATATATATATATATATATATATATATATATATATATATATATATATATTGTATATATATATATATATATATATATATATATATATATATATATATATATATATATATATATATATATATATATATATTTTAACTTTAGCCATAAGCAAATGATTAAGGATGAATGTTCAAATAGACAAATTAAAAAAAATGCATACTTATCAGACATTGTCAAAACAAAGAAAAAAATGCATGATAAATACAGATCATATATATGGTACATTGCTAGCAAACGATTATATGGTACCAACAAAAAGAAATACTGATATACATATGATTTGGAAACATGTTAAAGAATAGATGTTACCTTTGTCAAAAACATAGATTATTATAATACGGTAACTAATAAAAATTATTTGTTACCTTGATAAAGATATAATTTTTAGTGCACAAACACGAATTCCTGGTACGTACACGTACCACGGTTTCGTACATATATATATATATATATATATATATATATATATATATATATATATATATATATATATATATATATATATATATATATATATATATATATATATATATATATATATATATATATATATATATATATATATATATATATATGGCTTATATATTTTATTAGTTGCCCATAGACTCTTTATTTTAACATTTAGGGCTTATATATTTTATTAGGTGCCCAAAAAATGATTTATTTTTTAAATGTTTTTTTTTTCTAAATGTTTTTAAAATGCAAATGTTCTATAGTCTCTTCAACTACATGTTACTAGCGTACTAACTGCTTTTCGTACACAACAGTTTTCCAAGACAATTTTACTCCTTTGAGCGAATGAAGGGGCCAGTTTCAAACGGCTTTAAATTGAATTAAACAAGGAGTTTTGTCTGGACATGACAAAACGTTCTGTTTGAGCTCCAATTTATTCTTCCTTAACCTACGCCAAACAAGGATGTTAACGGCGATAAATATCATCACCGTAACGCTGATTGCTGCTAGTAACACGTAGAAACGACGTTCTGCATAAGTCGGTGTCGGGTGGTCCATCTTGGTTAATTTCATCAACCGCTTAGCCACACGTGCATTGTATGATAGAGGTAAAGATCGAATTGTAGTCGACCACGTGAAGTTCGCGAAGTAGGCCCGTTCTCTGATGATAGTCTTGATTCCACGGACCATGTAATTCGGGGACGTACCGATACAACCATCTGCTGCAACAAAGATTTGGGAATAGGACGTGGATCCGTCTGGGCATGATACATTGAAGCCGGCCCTGTCGTATCGTATCCACGAGCCGTTGTTGAGTCTGCAATTGAACTTATTATCGTCAAAGGGATAAAGCTTTTTCAGACAATTTTCATGTGTATGGGAGAGAGCACCGTCTGGCACTATACCTAACTCGCATGAATCCATTGAGTTTTTATGGAATTCAAAGGAGTCAGCTGTAAATATTTTTTTATTCATTGCGTCTGAACAGTGAGTTAATTGATTTAAGTCTTTAATGACCGTATATGTTTTCTTGTCTGGGGAAATCAATACGTGTCCTGTCAAACTGGATATTACTGGATTTGAGTGATTCGTCATGAAAGTCGGAAATGGTGATATCCTGTAAGATTGCCAGGCATCGAAAGAATCAAAGGGAATTGTAATCCTAATCCTGTGATTTTCAACGCTTACTGTTATTAGGATGTAATAAAATTCTAACCTACGTGCGTCTAACAAAGGAACATAACCTAATTTCTCCGGTCCGTTCTCCACAATTAACGTTAAGTCTCTTATCAGCAACATGACAGTATACCTTTAGTCACTAACGTGATAGCTTCCACATAGTCTTTTGATTTCTCAATGAAATGTGCAATTCTATTATGTATATGATCTATTTTTGAATCATAATACGTTAACGTTGCCAACAAATCTTGTACTACCATAATCTGACTGATATTACTAGAATGTTCATTCACCAAACTCATAATTTGATTGATTGAAGCTAACTGATTCCTTAGTTCTGACATAATCAATTCATTTTCATGAGTCAAAAACTCAATTTTCTTATTTTGATTACTAATCTTAAGATGATTGGAAATCCCTAGGCCTAAACTTGCAATAGAACCAAAGATGTTTAGTGCAGCAAAAATAAACGGGTTACATTTCTCAAGATTATCGTGTCTTACTGTCCACATCAAAAGGTCACGAACCAAAGATTCTGCCTCGTAAGTCTTATTTTGCAAGTCATCGGATAGCATCTCTGCAACTTTTAGTGTTGATGCAAGCGAACTCTGTATTAAAAGGAAAGTGTCTTCTATGCATTTCATTTAATGAAACAGCAAACCTTGAAATGGCGCTCTTTAAGCTAGTGACGTCATTCTCAGAGAAAAAAATTTTTTGCATACATACTTCAACAATTATGTTACATGATGTAATAAAACGTCTTCTTGTCTTTCTACTATAGTGCCATATTTCAAATCTATACTTTTAGTTTTAGAGCTCATCACACACGAGAAAAATGTCTGAGCAAACAAAATCACTCCTAACAACAAATACTTCATCTTGGAAACCTGTAACGAGAAAAATATATGTAATTACTCCTGTATTAAGAAGAAAAAGCTTTTAACATATAAGGTTCACAAAAATATAAAAAATAAAAATCTTTCCCTAGTTTTTCCCCTCTTATTTTAATTTCTTATGTGAGCCAATGGTACAATTCTTTCAACAGTGGGCTGGGATACGTTTTGAACTCTAAATGTGTTGGCCGTTAATGTTTCCAAAATGCTAAATGGGCCTTCAAACTTAGGTGTTAGTTTATAATTGAGTCCTTTACGTACATTTACCTGTATGTATACATTATCACCCACGGTATATGTTTTAGTTGGCTTCGCTATTTTATCATGATTCCTTTTCATCATGATTTGTGATTCTTCTAAATTCTTTCGAAGGATATCAAAACGGCTTTTGCTTGCATTTATACATTCTTTTAAAGGATTTGATAAATTAGTTGTAGGCGTTAATACATGGAAAGGCGTTCTAACTGGGGTACCATACAATGCCTTGTGCGGTGACATTTTAATTGATATATGATATGAATGATTCAGAGTACTCAGTACCGCAGGTATTGCAATATCCCAGTTGGGGTCTGATCCCCCTAGTGTTACTCTTAATATATTTAAAACCTTCCTATTCGCTCTTTCCACTAGCCCATTCGACTCTGGGTGATAGATCATAGTATTGATTTTCTTCATGCTAAGGAATTCACACAATGAGGTAAGAAAGTGATTATTAAATTCTCCACCCGAGGCTGAGACTATCCTGTGTGGAATTCCATGTTTACAAATGTAACACTCGTAAAACTTCCTAGCGCATCAATCGCAGTTTTAGTTTTAAGCGCTATTAGTTTTGTATATCGAGTCAAAGCATCTACAATTACTAAAAGGTGCTTATTTCCTCTGTCTGACTCGTGAAATCCTGTTAATAAATCTAAACGTATCCTTTCAAAGGGTTGATTGGGCACGGGATAAGCCCATACGCTAACAGGTGTCTTCGTGTGCCCTTTGTTTTCCTGACAAGTGTGACAATTAGCTATGTGTTTTTTTATATCTGTAAGCATCGTATGCCAATAAAACAATGATTTGGCTTTTTGTGACATTAATGAGAACCCCGGGTGTCCATGCAATGGGTTTGCATGCAACCAATTTAGGACAGTGGATATAAGTGAGATTGGTACCACTACCTGGTCGTTAGTCACATGTGGTGTATTGCCGGTTTTCCTTGTCACGGATCTACACAGAATATTGTCTTTGATTATATAATTCTGCTGCGTATACTTTATATATTCCTTTTCCTTACGATTGCCTTCCAAAGCATTTATAATTTTTTCTAATATCTGATCTTTTCTTTGTTCTTTCTGTAATAATTCAGTGCTCCAGCACAGATCTTCTTATTCAGATATCATTTTAATAATAGGCATGGATGTTGATATATCTATTAATTCAGATAAAGGCTCCGTACAAGATAACACGGGGTTGCGTTATGATGCATCAGCAATGATATTTGCTTTCCCTGGTAAATACCCGATTCTCGCGCCAAAGTCTTGAATGATCAAATGACATCGAGTTCGTTTGGGGCTGTGGCTGAAGCATTTAAAGAAGTCGGTTAGTGGTTTATGATCAGTAAGAACCTTAACGGGATAACCGTATATTATGAACTTAAATGCACTAGTGAATTAACAATAGCTAGCCCTTCCTTGTCTATTACTGCATACTTACTTTCGGAAGTTCTCAATTTTCGAGAATAAAAAAGTATCGGGAAAAATTGTTTTTCATATTGCTGAAGCAATACCCCACTTACTCCTAAGTCTGAGGCGTCTGTTGCAATGAAGAATTCCTTACCGAAGTCAGGAAATTTTAAGATAGGAGAACTACACAGTTCATCTTTCAAGGTATTAAACGCCTGTTGATGCTGCTCAGACCATATGAAATCTACGCCCTTCTTCGTAAGATCGGGTAGGGGAGCGCTATTATTGAATAATTGCATATAAAACGCCTGTAATATCCACTACATCCCAGAAATTGCTGTATTCCCTTAAGATTAGTAGGTATCGGAAAGTTACGGATAGCCAACACCTTATCATGGACTACTTTAAGACCTTGGCTTGACACCGTACCCAAATAGACTAATTCTGTTTTGAAAAATTCACACTTACTAATCTTTACCCTTAAGTTATGTTGTCTTAGTCTCTGCAGCACTAGTTCTAATTTACGTAGATGTTCTTCTAAGGTATTGGAAAAGATTACAAGGTCGTCCATATAGGCATACAATACATCCCCTAGCAAGTCTCCAAACACTATGTTAATCATTCTTGTAAATGTTATGGGAGCACAACGTAAACCAAAAGGCATCCATAAAAATTCATAATGTCCCCTGGCTGTGCTGAAGGCTGTGTATGGGATACTATTTTCTTCTAATGGTATCTGGTGAAAGCCTTTAAGTAAGTCCAAACTGGTAAAATATTTATTCTGACCTAACAAAGATAAAATATCCTCAGTACATGGCACTGGGAATCGATCAGAGATCGTCTCCTCATTTAGGCGACGGAAATCTACGCAGATACGCCAAGTTCGATCTTTTTTCGGTACAACTATTAATGGAAAATTATAAGGGCTGTTCGATTTCCTAATGACTCCTTCTTCTAGCATTTTACCTACTTCATCATTTATTTCATTCTGGAATTTCATAGGGAGAGTGTACGAGGGTACATAGATAATTTTTTGCTTGTCCTTTAACCTTATTTGATGCTTGATCACATCTGTTTTTCATAAGGATCCATCCATAGTGGAAAAAACATCATGATACTCAGTTAAAAGTCGAAAAAATTTCTGCTGAATTTCTTCTTCTTGAATGTCTTTATTGATTTTATTTTTAATAGATTGCAAAAGGGATTCATCCGCAACTGATTGAGCGTGATTGATTTCAGCAACGGTAAGAATACGATGTTTATAAACTTCTACATCCAAGATATGTTGATTTTTGTGAATTACTAAAGTGGTATTTGAATGATTACAGACTTCAATATTACATTGTTGATGTGAGCCTACTGTATAAATGGCTTGTGTGACGGATAATCCGTTAGTTTTCAAAGTGTTGGAAAGGATTAATATTTCTGATCCCGGTAACATTTTCTTTATTTGCACTATTAAATTCGAAGTTACGTTCGGCTCGATAGATTGCTTGCAAGATGATATTACGAGTTAAGGAGAATTCTGTTGGGTCGCGTATATTATTTCTTTATTAGCGAGACAGGTTACTGGTTCTTCAACGTACGTCACTGTTTTATTTGTCGTCTCCTTTTTATCCAAAACTGATTTTAAGGTATTAGAAGACTTATAGAATTTTCCTTTGATATACACGCCGTGCTTGGCAGGGGCTAAGATAATGTTTTGATTGCCCATAGATGGGTAACCTATAATTACAGCTGGATACATATCAATGTTTTGTACAGCAACAAATGTATCGGCAAACGTGCGCTTACTGGCCTTGAACTGAACATGAGTTACGCCTATTACATTAAATTCATTATTTCCTATACCCGAGAGCCTTACTCTGGACTTTTCTATAGGGAAGTTCGAAAACAACAAATAATGTGTCCTCAAATCCATGATATTACGTGGACTACCAGAGTCAAAAAATAATGTAAAGGATCGGTGTTCTAAATTTACAGCATATAATGTTGGTCGTGACTCATTTTGGCTAAAATATCGATATCACAGATATCGTATAGTCAGTTATTTCAGCATTTAAACACATAATGTAAACTAAACATTAATATAGGAAGACACCTGCATCCGGTGGCGACACAACTCTTTCTCACGATTCGTATTTGTGTTTATTCTTCATAAAAATGTTACATTGCTGAGGTTTGGCATTAGCATCCTGGTTATGACATGACTATGGCATTTCCCACACTCGCTCCTCTTTCATCTTGACCTCTTAGGTCATGTATTTAAACATGTGATTTTACCTATATTACACATATTGCTTCTCCATTTCAGAATATACAATGGTACTTTCAAAGTCTTCTAGAACCTTTCGATCATGTTCTTTCAATTCATTGCAATCAATACCCACTTTATCTAAATTCCACAAAATATCCAAATCATTCTTTATATCACTATCAAATTTATGAGTAGCTTCAATTACTTCCTCGTTAGTAGCTAGCTTTAACACAGTTACCTGGGTTTCCTGCACTGGAGGGGCATTACAGGACCCTTTCACAACATATCCAAATATGGTAGGTAACAATATCAGTTTCCCAGCTTTTCTGAATCCGGGGTGTAATATGTTATAGACATTTCCAACGCCTACCAACATATCAATGGGTGCTTGTTTGTCCACAGGCAGATCGAAATCCTTGTCCGCTAGACAAATTTTGGTTTTACACAACGTTTTCAAATTTCGTTTAACGTTGAATTTCTTAGCATACTCTGGTAACTAATCTACCACAATACAATCCATAATAATCCATCTACTCTTATAAGGTATGGAAACACTAACCGTCTCATACTCGTTCACAGGTTTGCTTGTCAAATAACCCCTTAAGGCAATTTTTTCCGTGCCTTTAGATCTATACTGTACGTCCTTAAGTGCTGACCTTCTGATAAAGGTTCGTTCTGCACAAGTGTCCAATAATCCACGAAGGCGTACCAAATGTCTTCCTTTACCTTTTAACACAATTGTGGCTGTTGGTAAAATTGACCTCTGCTTACATTTCTGGCCCTGATCACTTACGGAAATTGTTCCAACTTGCAGACCATTATTATTATGTTTATTTGCTGATTTAATTGTTGATTTACTTGGTTCGCTGGTTTGTTGTTTATCACATAATACACGATGATGTTTTAATCTGCATCCGTTTCCACAAATTTGCTTTTCACAATCTACACTAAAGTGTTTATTCGATGCACACACAAAACATAATCGTACAAACCTGAGACGACTCAGTTTCTTATCCCTACTGGCATAAGTTTTACACTGTGTCCACCAGTGTTCGCCTTCACACAATGCACATTTTTTTGTTTGTTGAGAACTAATTTATTCACATTTCCTTTACTTTTAGGTCTAACAGATTGTGATTGATTCACTGTGAACGTAGATATTGTTGATAAAGTTCCAGGTTTACTTACATCCGTTGAGACGAAAGATCTTAGATTGTGAATTTCTTCTTCCAGATATTTCTTAAATGTATCAAATACAAGCCAATCATCTCCACATCTGCATTTTACAGTTTCACTAACACTGTTAGGCAACTTACCATGAAGCAAAATAGTGTAGAACTCATTCAACTCCAGGTTTTCACTCTCTAACGATCTGATCGAACATTCAAAATTCGCTCTGAATGATTGCAATGATCCTGAATCAGGAGATGGAGACTCCATTTCTAGTAATCTTCTTACTAGAACTCGTTTGATCTCATCCTTTTTCCCATATGTGGTTCGGAGAAGAGATATAGCTTGTGAATAATTTGCAGCTTCCAACTTAAATCCTGAAATCAGTTTCAGAGCATCTCCTGCGAGAAAACTTTGCAGATATGAGAATTTCTGAATTAGTTCTAAATCCCCTCGCTGGTGTACCGACACATTGTATAATTCCCAAAAGGAATTCCACTCCAACACATCTCCAGTGAAATGTTGGAGATCCAATTTCGGCAATCTAATATTAGTCTCATGAGTGGGCGGAGAATTTCCAGAAGAACCACTTCCTGATATCGCTGTGCTGGCATTGATCAGCTTATACCAATGTTCCCCAGTTACTACTTCATACTCTGCTTGCTCTTCCACCTCTTTCATCCGCTCTTCTTCAGTGGTTAAGGCTAGTATCTTTTCATTCAGATCGTGCACAGTCTTTATTTGTTTCATAATTAAATCCTTAATTGAAGACAATGTATTGATATTATCTGCAGCAATAGCAGAGTCTATCCTATTTATCCATTTGGTGATTAGACCCTTGTAATCACCTCGTGACCTCACCAAAGCTTCTTTATCAGACATTTTTCTAAAGATAATTATCAAACCAGCGAAAACCAATAAATTTTCAAATTTTCAGCAATTTCAACAAACAACTGTTTATGTAGAATATACAATTTCAATAATTTTTCTCATATATAACCCCCCCCCCCCCATTAAATACAATGAATGAACACACTTCAAGAGAAATTCAATTCAAAAGTTATCAGCATAATTATATACATTATTTTCAACAGCACAACTATATTAAATTCTTTCCCATAGAGTTTTCGTTTTAAACAACTTCAACTTAACTGCTCGGTCATTAACAAGATGGCCGCCTGTGCGACAACGTTATTCCTAATTAATGCCGAGACTAGTTTAACCCATCAATGGATTCCCGATCATGGACAAAAGGGACGCCTTGTGCGACAACGATATTATCAATGTCGGCGCAAACTCACACAACTCGAAAATTTCACCATAGGAAAGAATTAATTTATTAACTTCACTTTCAACTATTAACAAATTGCCGAAACTCAACAACATAACATGACTATTATTTCCACCTTTAAATTATTTTTCAATAAAAATCACAACTAGTGAAAAATAATTTTCATACATAATTGGTTTTAATTAGTGGCAACGATTAACACTGATCAATTCATAATGTTTAACGCATATAAAATTTCCAATCTCATATAATTCACGTCAATACAGTACGGTGTCAACGGTTTTCTAAATTGCCAATACCGACCTAGTCATAACAACCCGACGCAACGAACATTTTCTCACGACGCGCAATATTGGTAAAAACATCTATCAAACATATTCACGTATTAACACCAATATCAATGTTATATATATACGTTATCAATCAGTATCAATCATCACCCGCAATAATCCTGGTCACGGCACCATAATATATTTACTGAAAAGAATCTAAAATAGTAAACATATAGAATCTTCAATAAATATGGAAACCTAAACTTACTGTAATTTGGTTTACATATTACCAGGTTCTTTAACAGATTTATAAGGATTCTTTTCTGTTCCTATCATTCAACGAATCGAGAAATTGCGTTGTGTTTAAATCATTATTTGAACAGGAATAAAAATATGCATGTTTATTACTAACCTTAACTATTCATTGTAAAATTTCCTATCCGGCACCTCGAAGTATAGTCCTATTTTACAAATGTTCGTCATTAACGATATCTAACGTGCATGCATGCCCTTCAATATCACTAACATAACAAAACACTTATAAAACCTTGACTTAGCTTTAATCCATGATGGCTAGAACTCTCTAGGTGGTGTGTTAATTCTCCCCCTCCCTTTGAGATACCGCAGGGTAACGAAGACCCTATTCGTAACACTGGTAAGTCGGTACTAACTAGTTCTGCGCTACATTTACTCAAAGACGACTGAGGATCTACGCAGGCGCGACCCGCATTCGTCAAAACAAACTTTAACAACTCGTTAACGATTGCTTAGAGTCAAACAACTATTTAATATATTTTACCTTTCAAAAAACTTCGACAAAAAGAAATATAATATTATTACAAATAACTCAATACAACAATTATAATTTTCTACGCATCTCACATTGCATAATGTTCATAATATTTCCCTTACAAAATAAAAGATAAATGACTGTTTGCTGGTCTCAACAAATACACTATCGTGATTTCATCGTAAGTCACGATAAGTATATTTTATTCCAATTATATGCTGATAAGTTTCATTGATTAATTTTAGAACCTCAGAAGGCCTCTCCCAAGATAATGGTCAATGTTAGTTCAATAATTATCTATCAAAAGAAAAAAAAGAAAAAAAAAAAAAAAAAAAAAAGAATTTCCCCGTACAAATATAATCGGTTCTCAAAGTGTGAGATCCAGTGTTCATAATTCAGATACAGCAGGAATCAACGAGTGCATGACAATTGGCCTTAATGTGATTATAAATTCCTTCTATAGCGCAATATTGAAAACTACTATTATTTCTTTTTATAAAGCACAAATAAATTAACTTATGATTAAATGAAGTATAAGACTCAAGTTGCTGTGAAAAATAATTTCAAATCCAAGTTATGTGCGTGTTTGACTAAATTTTAGGAAATCTAATACTCCAGTTATGCCCAAGTGCACACTCACCCCCCCCCCCCCCCACAAATATATTTATATATATATATATATATATATATATATAATCACAGGGTTACGTGGTGTTCCGATGCAAAAGAACCATAAGGAATATGAAGTTAGGAATCCAGTCAGGACTTAATTTTATATTACCTATTTTCATTTTCTATATGTTTCTTTTGCATGTATATATATATATATATATATATATATTTATTTATACATATATAAATATATACATATGTATATATATATATATATATGTATTTATATATACATGTATACATACATATATAAATACATATATATATATATATATATATACGTATATATATATATATATATATATTTATATATATATATATATATATATATATTTATATTTATATATATAAATATATATATATATATATATATATATTTACATATATATATATATATATATATATTTAATATATATATATATATATTATATATGAGGAATTGTGCACATTTAGACGTGTATTTCATTTCCAAATAAGCTAGATATTCTTTATACATGAATGTCTGGATTGTTTTAATCTGCATCCGTTTCCAAAAATTTATTTTTCACAATATACACTAAAGTGTTTATTCGATGCACACACAAAGCATAATCGTAAAAACCCGAGACGACTCAGTTTCTTATCCCTACTGGCATAAGTCTTACACTGTGTCCTTCAGTGTTCGCCTTCACACAATGCACATTTTCTTGTTTGTTGAGAAATTACACAAAAATAATAGCTTTTGACAGGCCGGCAGTCGAACCCTGGTCCGGCAAGCTTGTATAAACAGTCTTACCACTTGGCAACGAAGAAAAATAAAAGTCAATAAATTCGACAGGTATAATCACAAAAGAATTATCATTGACGTTTATCTTACTTCGGGGCCAAGTAATAAGTCACTGTTTATACAAGCTTGTTGGACCAGGGTTCAACTCCCGGCCGGTCAGAAGCTCTTGTCTTTGAGCAATTTTACATGGGGCTCTGGTCTCGAGGTCGTTAAGAGAATCCAGATATTAATGTATAAAAAACATATGGCTTATTTGAATATATATATATATATATATATATATATATTATGAAATGTAAAATATCTTTACGTAACCTACATACTTATACACGAGTAAGATTCAACGATACGTTTTTAACGTATTTCTACTAAACAAGTTTGTAGATTGTAGTGAACCAAGCTCGTATTTATAAAGCTCTTCATAATGAAACCTAATAAATGGAAAAACATGTTTAGGCTACAACCATGTAGAAATTCAAATAACTTAATTTACTGAATAACAAGCTGGAAAATATTTTTTTGTGATTATTGAAATAGACCTAACTATTTATTCAAACGCGCCTATAACTCGAATTTCCTTTTTTCACACCATCTTATGTCTTAATTATGTTTCATTTAATTAGATTTTAAACTTCTTTGTTCTTTTTCAAACAAAATCATGATAACTCCTGATATAATTCTATAAAAGTAGCGAGTTAATTTACAAATCCCATCATTCTTTGCTTATGTACTTGTAGCCTACTGCCATCAACGGTGAAAATTGATATCCCGTTTCCGCAGATGTTTCAACGAAGATTTTATTTTTTATTAATAAATACTTGACCATTCACCAAGGAAATGTTTTCTGTGGCTCTACAGTTAATCGCTGATACTTATTATCAGGTAAATGGAATGCCGAAAATTTTAATAAAATACACCAAATGGCAAATCCACAGGACAATTGGTGGCAAAACTTCTCTCAGATATCACCGAGTTCTTCTGAAGGCTGCGACTACGGCTCATGCTGGGGACCTGTGATATTAGGGCAAATTCCCCAACTAGTAGGCCATAGCTGGTAACTCATTAGTTGGGTAAATAATATAACCTTTGTATCGTTGGTCGAAACCGAAGGCAAAAGCTGAAGTTTAGTCCGAAAAGTCGGTTTATAAATGTGAATGTCCAAATTACCAACCCACCAAAACTTCTCTGTGGAATTTAGGTGCATTCACAGGTTGATTATGTATAATGTTATGAAGATTTTTCCTTTAAATTTTACTGATACTTGTATGGTTTTATGCATATTCGCTAAAATAATAGACAGTACATTATGATATTACATATTTGTTTCCACATTACTTGAAATATACATTGGTAATTCTGGTCATCCTGTGTTGAACGAGAATTTCAAAATAGTTTTGTTTCTATAGTTTGAAGTAATTAATATCCTCTGAAATTATTACTATTACCATTTATTTTTCTTAGGATTCTTATAAATATCATAGATTGGATATTTGTGCATCATATATTAGCTGTATTTTGTTTGATACAACTTTCAATGTAGGAAAAAAATTAGTTTTTCAGATATGCGATGTAGTTGCCAATTAGCGAATTTTGAATGAAATCCTCTGAGGATTGTTGCATCAGTTTTGACGCCGACAGTTTCTGCCAGCAGATCAGCGATCCTCAGCCATTGTTATGAGAACCATGCATTTTTGTTCTAAGCGTTAAATATCACTTGAAGTTTCTAGTTGTTGACATCACATTGCCAATCCTCGACGTGGATTTCCTTTCGCCTTACTTACTCCAGGTCAATGCTGCTCACCGACAGCTAGTCAACTCTGAATTTTACTCGTTAACACCTCTCTAACAAGCCCCCCTCCCACCTCACTCTCAACATCAGCACACCCACAAATGCTTATGCCATCCTCTGCACATTGCACTCCGAAGTTTTCCGTCTAAAACTTTGTCAAACACCAATGGTTCTAGCTAAACTCGGTATTTATCCAAATAACAAGAATATGGAGACCTAGGTATTTGCTAGATTCAAGCATCTGGTACAGAATTGTTTGGCAGCCACTAAAAGAACGTTTGCCAAAATTGAAGAAATTGGCCTTTGCCAAAAGGCCTCAAGCCCATGGCCATCACTCTTACACATTGTACTAAAGGAAGATGGCTCTCTGCGTCTGTGTGGGGATTGCAGGCTCTAGAACATGCAGACAGAAACGGTACACTACCCTCTCCCAAACATCGCCAACATGACCTCCTACTTGCACAAAGCGAAGGTTTTCTCCACCTTCGACCTCTTGAGGGCATATTATCAGGAGCCTATGAACCGAAAGACATCCCCACGACCGGCATCACCACCCACTTTGGTACATACACCTTCAATTACTCGTGTTTTGGCCTTCATGATGCTAGCTACTTTTCAATGCCTTATGAACACCATCTTAGGAGACCTCCCCTTCTGTACATGTTACGTGGAGGACATACTTGTGTTCTCTTCCCCCAAAGAGAAACACATCCGTCACCTACACATGATGCTCGACACTCTACAAAAGAACGGCCTTGTGGTCTGGAATGACAAGTGTATCTTTAGTGAAAACGATGTATCAATCTTAGGGCATCGAATCTCCCTTTCCCTGAGAGGTTAGCAACCCTTCATCACTTCTTAACGACCTTGAACAGCCATTACCCCTACACTTGCTCCCTCTACAGCTCCCTCAATTGGAAGCCAAATGACCTGAAGTGGTGTCACATTCAAAAAGCAATGCAAAGAATATCCTATCAACCGGTGCTGCTACCACTTTTCCTTTGTCACATGCACATCTCCTTCTCTCTACCAATGCCAGCATTGTCACTATTGGGGCAGTACTCATGCAGGTGGTCAACAGCTCACCACGCCCATTGGCTTTACTCAGAAAAAACTGTTAAAGGTGGAATCCAGCTATTCTATCTTCAACCGTGGATTACTGGCAATGCTCTTGGCCGTCCATCACTTTTGTCACTTCTTGGAAGGTACGCCCTTCATCACTCACACTGAGCACATGCCTATGGTTTCACTCAACATTCCGACGCCTATTCTGCCCTTCAATGCCGACATCTCTCCGCTGTGACTGAATGCAATTGCACCTTCAAACTTACCCCTGGGGAAAAAAATCCTGTTGCCAATGCCATATCAAGAAACACATTGGCCGTCACTCACATGAGACTGCAACACCTTGGCAGAAGCCTAATGAAAAGAACCAGAGTACTAAGCAAGTAGGACATCCTACATATTCATCGGGAGGACATCCCTCTCGACGAATCCAATGCCACCCTCCTCTGGGACGTCAATGCTGGTAGACCTAGACAGTGGATACCCGGTCCCATGTGCCGACAGGTGTTTGATTCCATTCATGGCCTTCCACATCCCTTGTTTCGTTCTATTGCACAGCTACTGAAGAGAAAGTTCATTTAGCATGGCATTAATAAGGATGCTAAGAATTTGGTTTGCACCTCTACTTAATGCTAAACCTCAGAAGTACATTGACACAGAGATTTGGGAGTGGGCACCTTTCCTCAACCCCAGCGGCGTTTCTGCCACATTCACATAATACGTCCCCTACTAACATCACAAGGACATCGTTACCTATTTATTGTCAATGACTGCTCCATTAGCTGGCATGAAGGGGGCCGGCCGGCTAATGCCAGTTTTTAAGAACAAGACTTTGACATTCATACCACTTAATACGGTGATTTAGGATATCTCCAAACTGCATAGGATTTTTG
Organism: Palaemon carinicauda; assembly: GCF_036898095.1. Taxonomy (NCBI): domain Eukaryota; kingdom Metazoa; phylum Arthropoda; class Malacostraca; order Decapoda; family Palaemonidae; genus Palaemon; species Palaemon carinicauda. Next base: position 79,405,832 of record NC_090757.1, read on the forward strand.
CCTCTGACCTTTGGTTTTCGGACGCCAGGGTGATTTATACTGAAAATTAGTGTTTTACAAATTCTATTTCCTCCCTTGATAATAAATATTAAGACCTTGGATTACAACCCTATATACTCATACACCTGATGTAGCCCTCCATTTAGATGAAGAACTTTTTCTTCTAAAATTAATTTATTCGCTATATACGATTTTTTTCATTATTGGAACAAACAAACGCTAAAATCAGGGGAAAAAGCTAAGAAAATAAATAGGAGACAAAAATTGGAAAAAAGAGCAATATTTGATTATTTTATAAGGTATTTCTAAGTTATAAACCAAATTTCAATGCTATATCTTTAAAACTAAAGGAGAAGATAAAATTTTAAGGTCAATAAGTATAGTTTTGAGATAAGGACATTCAAAGTTTTTTCTTGTATTTTTAACAAAGACAATATTAGTAAATCATGATCATTATTAATTTTATATTCCTTTTAGGATATTAATAAACTAAAACAAAGTTATTTATCATAATCTAATCATAAGTGAAGATCCCTTTGCTCAATATCTCGCTTCTTTGGGCGAGACAGTTGAGACAGTTACTCCTTCATCATCTCTCTACTTCACTAACTCCGCTTATTTCACCGATATTACCCATTTCTTCTCTGTTATTAGAGAAAATTTTCTTCTTCCTTATGTTAGCAAGATGTTGAAATTGTGTTTTCATCTTTTGCATGATGAAATTCTTGCTGAAACCGAGAAAAAGAGATGTAAAAACGAGTGAATGTCAGATGTCAAACTCAAATGTTATACTCTCTATGAGGTTTGTGCTATGACTGAGGGCCAAAGGGTGTAATTATCGTGTAATACCTCGTCTTGGGACTCATGGAATCTTTACAGATGCCATTGCTCACAATCTGTTTTATATTAAAATGTAATAATTATCAAAGTTTACGATAACAGAAGGAATACTACATTTTCTTAGAGGAACAATTTTTTTGGTTTATTGAGTTTCTTTTACTAATTACCCTGTAACTGTGAAAGTAAGAGGAATTTTGACAAAATATTTTGCATACGCATTCTCCATTGCCATACAAAGCTCAGTAAATTGGTTCAGTATTTTCGTTTTTTCTTCCTATACGCCCATATATTGGGATACTGGCCGGCCCCCTGAAGTCATTCCCATGAAAACTGCAATGTCCGCTTCATGTACACCTGCTTTACTCTTAGGATGGATAGCGAGATTTGGTATCAATGAGCATACTATTTTTGACAGGGGTACTACTTTCACCTCTCTTTTGTGAACATCATTAGCAAATCTCCTGGGGATCACCTTACATCAGAAAACCGCCTACAATCCTGCTGATAACGGAATGATTGAATGTTTTTTACCACACTTTCAAAGCAGCTTTGATGTTCCACTTCAAGGAAACCACCTGGTTTACCTATCTTCCCTGGGTCCGCCTTGGACTAAAGATTTCTAAAGATGCCCTGGATGTCTTGGTAGTTGAAATGGAATATGGCGGCCCGTTGGTTGTTTCTGTCATATTGTTTTTTTGTCTGCAACCTCCTTCAACAATCTCCAGCCTCCGCCATGTTGTGGGAAATTTTACTCCATGCTGCTAGACCTACAAGCCCTCCGCTAAGCTATAGATACCGACAGATCTGCAACCAACAATTTCCTGCGCAATGACACTGGCAAGCCACTGCTAATGCCCCCTTACATATTGATGAAGCTTTCTTCATCAACATTCGTTGCCAAGAAGACTAAGTTTCCATTGACTGCTCAAAATCTATATATATCTTGCCATATGAACGGCCAACAGTACCACTCTCTTGACCAGGATGCTCTATTTCACATTTATGTAATTTTTAGGGGGTGAGCCATGTACCACCCATGTTTCATACATGATCATATACTGTAATCGTTTTGATTTTTTTATCTTACCACTCACTCTTCCTGCACTGTTAGTAAACCCTCCTGTGTTTTTATGCTAACACAAGCTTTTTGCTCTTTGAATTTTTGTGATATTCTTGCTCGTAAGTTTCTGTATCAAAACTCTATGTTTTTTAATAAAGTTTAGCTGCATTCACCTCGCCTCTCAGGTATGACCTAACTGTTTGCTTGCACACTAAAAAGAAATAGTATTTAATCACATGATCCTACCAGTGTTAACTTTTGCATCTGAGATGTGCAGCCTTAAAAAAAAAAAAAAAAAAAAAAAAACTTTAGAACTAGTTATAACTCAAAGATCCATGAAAAGAATAATGTTAAGATTAACACTAAGAGACAAAAAGAGTAGCATTGATAAAGTAGAGGATATTCCAATAACAAGTAAGAAAAATAAATGGATGCAACCTGGACCTATAAGGAGAATGACAGATAAGGCTGGACTCCCACTCAAGATTTTTTCGTTGAGCAACACTGATTGTTGCAAGACACCTCCAGAAAATGTGACCATTGTTAGATGGTGAGATTTGCACTGTGTGAATCTGTGTCATGAACAACCATTTGAAAGAAGAAATGATGGATGTCGAGCGTCCAGAACAAAGGTACAACCAACATATCACCTGGAGCGTACTAACATAGTTGTGAATGTCAACTGACTGAGAGGATAAATGTAGGGAACAGGACGCAGCAAAGGGAAACATCAATTGCACAATAACGGTGATATTATAGGAATATGAAAAGAAAAACTATTGAATGCCTGAAGAGTGACTGATGATAGACGGTACCATTAACAGTATATTGAGTGCTAGGTGTGATATAAGGTGGGTAGCTGAACCAAACCTAGAAGATACCTCTTGTAATAGGAAGTTATAAAAAACAGAAGGAAAAACTAGTGATTACTTAAAGGTTTAAAGGTTTATAGGCCGATCATGAATGACATAGGAAAGCGACATTAACATTGCACTAGCAAGCAAGAAAAGGCCGATGAGACTGACCATATGCACATATCACCAGCACCTCTACACTCAAGCTAAGATTAGCGAGGTCCACGCGATGGCTGCTGATAACTCAGCAGGTAGACCCATGAGCTCCCTAAAACCCCAATGCTTATCTCACAAGGATGGTGAGGTTGCAACTACCAAAGTAACTTACGAGTTTGAGTGGGACTCAAATCCCATTCTAGATCTGAAATTGTTATGTTCTGCTATCTATTTTAGACCCTTCTTTTCATAGCTGGAGAATTTTAGTTTCGATTATCCATTTAGTTATATTATTAGATGGACCAGGTTCTGTATCTTAAAAAGTTTCTCTCTATCAAACTTAATTTTATTTCTAATATTCAAAACTGTCACATATTTGAGGCCCTTTTTCTTCTCTATTTTCTTAATCTTACTTTTTGTAATCAATACTTTCTTTATCTTATTAGTAGCCCGTTTCCCTTGGATATCTCATCTGTGATAGGTTTTAGCCTTTTATTTCTAATATTCAAAACTGGATAACTATGTGATCACGCTCAACACCTCATGAGAACTAGTCTCTTGGCTAGTACAGTGGTAACGAGCTTGCCTAGAATTTACATGGCAACAGATCGATTCCCACCGGGACCATGAGTTTAAGATTGTTACTGGGGAGGGCACTGCTGTTGTTGGGCACTACAGTGGTGAGATGGGCTTGCCTTACTGACGTTCTGGTGAACATCTATTCTGAAGGAACTGGAACAGAAAGCAGACACCTTTAACCATTAACCTTTTAGCTAGCGATGGCCACGCAGCCTGTTTATATACGTGGGAACCAGTAGGAACTTCATATGGTGTACATAAATATATATGTCACGGGAATGTTTGCTTTATGCATCGCTGAAAGCTATTTTTAATTCTTGTACATTCGCAAGCCTTCGGCGTTTGCCTTTCGATGTGAATTTCGAATGCCTGGTTTCCAAAATTGTCTCATGATTATTAAGGTCAAGCCTTGTTATGCACCCATGGAGATTTGTCATGAACAAAGCATTCGTATAACGTGACGGCGTTATGATATACTATTTCTCAGAAAGTACCTGGCACAAACAGTGTCACTAGGCGAAAAATCTTAAGTAGGAGTCAGCCTATTAGATGAACAAGAAGAAATATGAAATGGGTCCATACAAAATTGAAACGAAGCATGAAAATGAAAATTATTATGATAAATTAATATATATATATATATATATATATATATATATATATTCAAATAAGCCATATATATTTTTGATACATTAATGTCTGGATTCTCTTAACGACCTCGGGATCAGAGCCCCAGGCGAAATCACACAAAGACAAGAGCTTGGCTCCGGCCGGGAATCGAACCCAGGTCGGCAAGCTTGTATAGACAGTGACTAAGCCAGACATTAATGTATCAAAAATATATATGGCTTATTTGAATATGAAAAACACGTAAAAATGTGCAAAATTTATCATATATTGAATGCCAAGTAACAAACTACCAATTAGCTACGATGGTGAAGATGGGTTGATTTCAATTCTAAGTACAAAATACCTGAATTCGACAGGTATAAGTACAGAAGAATTGTCGTTGACTTTTATCTTTCTTCGTGGCCAAGTGGCTTATCACTGTCTATACAAGCTTGCCAACCAGGGTTCGATTCCCGGCTGGAGCCAAGCTCTTGTCTTTGTGTGATTTCGCCTGGGGCTCTGATCCCGAGGTCGTTAAGAGAATCCAGACATTAATGTATCAAAAATATATATGGCTTATTTGAATATGAAAAACACGTAAAAATGTGCAAAATTTATCATATATATATATATATATATATAAATATATATATATATATATATATACTGCATATATATATATATATATAAATTTATATACTGCATATATATATATATATATATTTATATATATATATATATATATATATAAATTTATATACTGCATATATATATATAAATTTATATACTGCATATATAAATTTATATACTGCATATATATATAAATTTATATACTGCATATATATATATATATATATGTATGTATATATGTATATATATATATATATAAACTTATATACTGCATATATATATATATATTTTAGTAGCCGGGCGTTCATAAATATTCAGTAATCAGAATTGTCTTTAATATCACAGTAATTTATCTAATTCTTAAATTTAAATAATAATATGTCTCCGAAATGCTCGGTATGGAGAGCACTTTGTATATTTATCATTTACTAGAGGATATCTGTGCAAATTTTAACAATAAGAATTATAGATTCTGGATTGCTGAAGTGAGAATTCCCGTGGACTTTCTTCCAATCTAGGTCGGCAAGACTGTTTTCTATCTTCATCTTCTGGGACGTGCCCTTTTTCCTGCAGGTAGTTCTTGGAGCTTATAACTGAATGGCAAAAGACAGACAATCAATTCCCTTCCTTAAAGATCTTTACTGCTCCGTGGCTGGATGTCGTCTATTCCAGAGTTGGGTGACTGTGTTGCTTGGCGCGTATATGTCCATTTTTAAAGACAGAGTGTTGTATGTGAACTCCGGTACCCTGAGGGTTGCCCAATAAGGCCAAAAAGGCCTCTCTTTACAGGGGTATTGGATGGACAAGACTGGCTGATGTGGAGACCTTCTTACTGTTAAATGGTAGATTGCTAAGCTTTATAACCAGGATGGCTCCCCGTAACGTGTACAGTTCTAGTGTCACTGTTCACGTGCTTGGACTTCTGGAGACACTTTCATTCGAATGAAATTCTGATGTTTATCAGAGCTACGTTGCTCTGCTGTTTCAACGACTTCCCGTTTCCCGGTCAAACTGCTTGGCGCACTAAACATACAATGACAGCTTCCTATATGCACTCGCTTTAACTCTCTATTAACGTGTTTTTTTCTGACTTATTGTACCTGATCGTAAAGTCTATATAATTTATCTCTCTCTCTCTCTCTCTCTCTCTCTCTCTCTCTCTCTCTCAGATGCAGAAGAACCACAGGGGAAATGAAAATACGAAATAGAAGATTAAATCCTGACTAGTTTTGTGATACTTCTTCAGAAGACTAGAGAAGTATCATGAAACTAGTCAGGACTTAATTTTGTATTTCATATTTTAATTTTCCCTGTGGTTCTTCTGCATATATATATATATATATATATATATATAATTATCAAAAATTTTACTAACTACATGTTGATATTCATGTGGACATAGTTTTCGACATTGTGTAATCAAGTTCTGAGTGCGTTCGTCTGTGCTGGCTGAAGTTGTGGCTCCTAAGATCCCATTATTGACAATTACATATAACTCTAATTCACACAAAGAATCACTTCCTAACACAACTCTTTTATTTGACAAACTAACTATCGTTATATCAGCTCTGTTCTCTTTTATTTCTGACAAGCTGTCTAAGACTATGTGTGCCAAATTGTCA
>NC_090757.1:79417181-79462181 GCF_036898095.1 Palaemon carinicauda
AAAGCTTCTCAGGGAAAAATTGGAGCTCCATATAATTTTCTTGTTATAAAAAAAATGGATTTACACTTCTCCATTTATTATACGGCGTCAACATGTGTTTCGAGTCACTATTTCTTCTTTATTTCGCATAACTCTATATCAAGACTACAATTGTTGAAAGATTACACCCTAATATAAAGACTATCCTAGTGAAAATTTTAGAAAGAAAAAAAATTTATTTTGGAATTAACAAAAATTGTTTCTTTGAAAAGAAATAAACTTAAGATCAATTTTTAAATAAATAGATGATTTTTTAAACATTTCATGGGGTCTCCCAGTATTTGATAAGACTTCGAGGCAGCTTTTTGCAACTGTTCAAAGCAGACTAATTTGTGAGGCTTAATAGTCCCTTTAAAAATTTAGGTTTACGATCTATGTTTACCTTGGATTCGACTCCAATTGGAGCAGGATCTTTCTGCAACGATTCAGTTTCTTCCCTCCCTTCTATGTTTTTTCTCTTCTCTTCCGATGAGGCTCATGATTCCACGGATGCGAAGGGGTTGATGCAGAGTTTTCAAAACTGGTCACGTTTGTGCAGCACAGCTTAGAACGTAAAGCCTATTCGGTCCCTCAGAATTTCTAAATTTGAAGACTTTGTTGGTCCATAATTCCTATTAATGTGGAATGGCATCACTCTCCACCACAGCTTGAAGTCTCCTGTCTCTAGCATGTCACTGTTGAATTATATATTAAATTCAAAACTTTAGTAGATGAAACAAGTAAATGGCTAATGGTAAAATCTACGCAATTGTTCTCTGTACGGTAATATATGTTTAAAAGGGTAGGCTCCACCTTGAATGGGTGCCAATCGTAGAAAATATTTCCCAAAAATACACTAATCAAGACACGCTAATGAAATTTTCAGGCATTATTAGCACTATAATAAGGCATATCCTCTGTAAGTTTTATCCTCCTACAGGGAAAATAAAGGATTTTATGAATAAAAATGTGAAAATCGGAGCTAACGACTTAAATGTTATTTGGTGACCAGTGAGAAACTACTGTCTTGAATTGAAATTTCGTTCTGTAGGCATGTTTGTTTATCCACTTGGAACAAGCACACAAAGTTTTATCAAAATTAAACAGTAAATAAGCACACAGCAAGAAAAAAACGAGCAATAACTTTAGTGAAAGCCAAGCCGATAATGGTGGGAAACCTAGAAATAAATATTCACCAAAAATTAAAATCTCGATTTAGGGAAAAAACCTTCTGAGTTTTTGTAGGTATTATGTCACTTGATAGCCTAAAACATCTAAATATTATATTACTTAAGGCATAAGAGCAGGACAAGCAAAGAAATACACCCCTCTCTCGAAAAAGAAAAAACGAGAAATTACGATTTTTGTCTGATGACAGAAATATTGGATATAAAATCATAGTCAACCCAGAGCTCATTTTCTTTGATGACATTGATATTAGAAAACGACTTTGAACCATTTTTAAGAGGTAAACTATAAATATTAGACAATTACTAATGATATTTCTTATTTTTGCTATGAACATAAGGGGGGCGTTGATGACCATAGGGGGCATTATAGAGGCTGGAGATGAATTCTACACATATCACGGCCTTCTGATAGGCAAAAGGAAGACTTTTAGCAAAGAACAAAAATTGGCAAAAATCAGCCTTGTAAGGTGGAGACTATAGGTGCCCAATAACTTTTACTTAGTCCTGGAAACCACTCCAAAAACATACACTCATGATTTAAGGAAAGAAGAAATTTTTAGAAATAAATATTTTCTAATAAAATGTATGATGATTATAGCAGTACTTCCTTGGTGCAGATTCAGGATGGTGGAAATATCACAACGGCTACTCTGACGATCGTTGTGACGGGTGAAGATAATGGAGCGACCCTGACCTGTAGAGGTTCGAATCCTGCTCTTCCTCAGGAACCTCTTTCCGACAGGAGGAAGCTTATTGTCTACTGTGAGTTAAAGAGGTAATCAAGTCTTCTTTCACTGATTGAAGAAATAGATGATGAGTTTCAAGTTGTGGTTTATGGTGTATTGTAAGGTAATTATCAAAATAGAAAAGTTAATATATAATTTTTTGTTAATGATCATGTGTACGTCAAGTTTATATTTAACATTTCGCTGATCAAATCAAGATTTTTATCTTATTCATTGTGTATTAACTATTAATATTTTCATGTGCCATTTTTTCTTCAATCATTGAATGACGAAATACAAATACCTAAATTTAGTGAAGATAGTGATGTTATTTACCTAATAATATTCCCTTTATGAGCGATGCGAATATCTATTCAATGATTTATTAGGGCTCCATAATGGGAATTTCAGTGTTGAAGAAGTTGACATTTTGAAATCATTTATTTCATCGTGATTTATGCTCATAATCATTGCCTATCTTAGTTATTTTTTCAATCTATTCCTCTAACTTTTCGTTAATGGCTCATTCCTTATGTCATCCAATTATTTCTCAAAGTTATTTTTCTTTAGCTAAACATCATTACTCCTGAACCTTTCAATACTTTTCATTGGTAACCAAAACAAAGTGTACTGGAGTAGACAACTACAAAATTCTTTCATTTCCAGAATAAGCATCAAAATTAGCAAAACTACTCCTCAAGGATTTCTTTTCCGATGTAACTTGTCATCCGTATGAAAATATAAGATGGTTGCCATTATTCAAGAGGAACATAATTGATTATATAGAAATATTGCATTTTGTAATAGATTCACAAAGGCTTTTCCTAAATCAATGATCTTGGTATCAAATCATACATTTTTTGTTATGTTGAATCCGAATTTGGAACTATGTACCTACTCACTAAATTCTTTATACAATAATATCAGCACCTTGATCATAACTTAGGAGAAATTTGCTCTTATCATTTTAGTCCGATATATTATTTGTGTATACTTGTTTCCCACATATTGACTAGCTCCCTAGACGAGTATACTACAGAGCTTCAAAACGTGGCATCATCTGCTGCGAAGAGTTGTGCAGGTTAGATCAAAGGAGCAACATTTGCATAGACTACAGTATTCTAAATTGCATTCACCCTTAGTTAGCTACTGGCACCTATGGAATATTGGTGAGAGTTCTGTCCAAACGATATACCCCATTTCTCCTTTCTTAGTCCAGCCCTTGATGATAGAAGTCTGCATTTCAGGTTAAAGTACTGTTGAATTACTTTAGATTCAGCCCACCTTGTAGGCAGAAAGATTCACATGTGATTCAGTTGAAAGGTCATGGCAAACATATCAGATCTCGCATCATCAACACTGTTAGTTGTGTGAAATCTGTCACTGAATACTGAAAGAACATTAAAACCAGTGAAGGCATGGAAGAAGAGCATCCCTTCCCTCTTTATAAGCACAACACAACTAATGTACAGGAATCCACCCCAGGTTCTCTCCTTGGCCAAAGGAAACCCACAACTGCTGCAGATCTTGCTCCTGAAGTACCTGCAGAACACTGACTGCAATGATGACAATTTTGGGGAAGCTGGATTTGATCACGATGACTTTGCTGCTATTGCTGTTGATTGCTTAGCACGCACAAAGATCCATATGTCAGCCACCCAAGCCTGATTGATAGTATGGGGGTTACTGCCTGCATATTCTTTCAAAGCCCTAATAACCAAATTTGGTATAGCCACCCAACAGAAATGTTAACAGCTTGAATGTGTTGTCATTTTCTCTTAGGAAATTTTGCCAGATTGGGGGAATTTTGCCCTCCGTTGACAAGCCACATCTCATCCTGCACCTTGGCCTTGAGCTCATCTGCTTTCAGCTTTCATACTAAGAGGCTGCTAGAAATCAGAAAAATTTCTGTTTTTTGTACCTGGTATATCTGTGGACTGTAGGAAAGACCGCATGCATTGCATACACCGCACCATTAATGATTATGGTGTCGGCATCGGGCTCTAAAAAAGGCAGTGACATGGGATTTCTAGTATACATGGCGCTTTTCACCATCACTAAGGGCAGCAGGATTTGGCTGGTTCTCATGATTAAAGACTAGCTCCAAGTCACATTCTCTGCTTTGGCATGGTATGAATAACATAGAGAACAGTTGACAGTCTACTTTAAGCATAATTTGCTCTGGAAAGTCATCAGACACTCGCATCTATCACAAAAATTAAACCAAGTCTCTTGATTGGTTCATAAAACGGGAATTCGTATTCCACTTCCAGTCTCTTCATAAACTACTAAAGACAGACATTGCCTTTCTCAAGATATGTGCCAATCAGCTTGGTATCAGTTTAGTGGCAATATCCATTGCATCAAGCAAAATCAGGTCCCGATTCTCCTCGTGGAATGAATTGACCACATCTTGCATAGCTTGTGAATGGTTTTCTACTTTCTTAAGGAATTCTCTTGGTGTTCATTCTGTCTCCTCATGGTGGCTTGGATGTGCGCATCACCCTCTGTGGTCTATCATGCTGGCTCATACTGTATAAGGAAGTGTCTAACATTAAGAGCAGCTAACATCCACCTTAACGTTACTGACAAATTAAATTATGCATGGCCTGTTAGAAAGAATTTGGGACACTAATCTGATTATTCCTCTGATTCCGAACTTCATGCTAAGGTTTAGAAAAGTGGTGCTCTAGTTTTGCGTTGACTTCGGCTCTGTCGGGGCAAAGACGCCATTGAGAAATTCCATGGGTCAAAATTTGGATTCTACATAGGGAAAACTGAATGATTAGACATTAATATCATTTAAATAAGATAAGTCTTTGTGATATTGTGAAATGTATTATTCCATTATATTCAATGGTGTACATCTTGAATATGGGCACCATCTTGAATATTTTGGTAGCTAACAGGGTTTATCAAAAGAGCAATCCATAGCGAGTATATGTGCAAATTTTGGTGCTTGTTTCCATAATTGGAAGATTCTTTTGAAAATTCAATGTTAGTTGCTCTAATGTTCACTGGGTTATCGAATTAGTGATGGAAAATGATGACCAGAACTTAATAGATATTAGAAAATGATGACCAGAACTTAATAGATATTAGAACCTTGAAAGGAATTGTTAAGAGCAACAAGTTTCTAATATTTTTTTTCTAGTAATCCTTCCTCTCGCTCTTTGTCTCTGCTTTAGTTTCATTTTTTATTAATGGTGTCGCTAGTCTTTTGAAAATCCCTTTTGTAATTACGACTTCCCCTACTATATTGTGTCAACAACCCACCAATAAGGGTCGTGCATTCTCAGGAAACAGTCTGAAAGATTTAATATATGTCAGTTTTACATTATAAAAAAAACAATGTACACAGGTGATTAATTCCACTAAAAAAAAAAAAAAAAAAAATTAGTGTAGGCGATATGGAAGAACGATAGTTTCAGGATTCGGTCCATAATTAGAAGGGAAAGTTTATTTGTTTATGAGATTGAAAAGATGAAAACAATAATTATTAGTTAGATGAAAAAATCAAAGTGAAATAAATATTGATACAGAACTTTGCCAGTGGATAAGATGATAATCAATGAAAAAGCAAATGAATGAAGTGTGATTATACCAGCATAACTATTTTACCCACATCCCGAATATAAAGTTTTTGGCATAGATGAAGATTTTTTTCCGTATATTATATAGTACTCAAAAATGATCAGAATCTAATTACATATATATCAGACGAGCCCATTGTGGACCTCACCCTCGGGAGACCTCTTGAGTCTGAGAACATCAAGGAGGAGGACGACGTCTACTTCGAGTGTGGAATTAGATCGAATCCAAGATTTCATCATATCCTGTGGTATCATAATGTGAGTTCCTAGAATCCTCTTAGACTTACAAGCTACAAGAAAAAAAATCTAGATAGTTTTATTTCAATAACACTAAAGTTTAGGCCTAGTACATAAAATATTCATGAAAAACCTATTTTAGCATAAAGACCATTACAATTTTGGAGTTGATCAAGAAAAGATCTCGGGTCATTTTGTTATTTCATAAATAATTATTTGTGAAAATTCTCATTCAAGTAACCGAAGAACGAAGGAAGACCTTTTCATTGATTCGCATAGTTTTTGCCTCTGAAAATTAGCATCATAGTTTGATCTGAAGGAATTGAAAACAATATATGCTGCACTATAGATCTAATGAATTCACAATCTTTTTTTTCCGTTATAGTTATGTTATGTTATATTGAATAAATTTCGTAATTTGCTATTACAGAACAAAAATGATAATTATAAACTATCTTCTTACTTCGATATCTTTAAAAACTGTGAATGCAAGAACACTTTAGAATTTCAATAGCAAAAATATCTGAGCTGTAACTTTACTTCAAGTAATATCTCTCCTATACACCTTTTCCCCGAAAGGGTCAGGAGATCTTCCAGGACATAAGTGGAGGAGTGGTGATCAGCAAGCAGTCTCTTGTCATCAGAAATGTCTCAAGGAGCCATTCGGGATCCTACAGCTGCGTCGCCACCAATGCTCAAGGACGCACCCACAGCAACACCTTTCTCCTCAAGGTCCAGCGTGAGTGTTCCATATATTGTATTTCCTGCAATATATCTGATATTTTGGGGTAAGATAAAAATCAAAACCCTGAGTGTTCATAGATTTGAGTAGTGGAAGGCTTTGTTAGAGTTTGAGATGGATATTTATGTGAACGCAGACACGAGTTTCACTCCTTTGTTTTATGTTTGTATATATCAACAAAAGTTATTAAAGAATTTTAGGATGACCCCGTCCTATTTTCTAGAGTTTGATGTGGTATAGTGAACTTAATATTAGATCAACAGGCTTATTATTATTATAATAATAATAATGTTAGTTTTAATTTCTGCTCATATGTATGTTGGTATTTGTGTGTTAATTAAATCTAATGTAAAATTATATACCATACATTTGTAAGAAACCAAACATATGAGGATTGGGGCTCACATTGAAATTTATGTGTATTATCATCAAGGCAACCATAATCAGAAAAGAGATATGGATGATGCTCGCATTGATACCTGCTATTATTGAAAAAAAAAGCCAAGTCATCAGTATGGATAAGGTATCTGACAAAACATTTGCTAAAAAACGTTGCTAAAATTCCCTTTCCTTATAAATTAAGCCTAAAGTAAACAGATTAACATGAAGGTCCATAATCTTTGGGTTAAAAAGGCCATTTTCTTTTCAGTAATTTCTTGACAGTTTTATATTGTTTTGACAATTCCCAATAAAGGTCTGCTTTCCAGATTCTCCCATCTGTGCCGGAACAGGAAGTCAAGAAAGGACTAAAGGAGCAGCTCGAGGAACAGAGGTGAAGGCCAAGTGCCAAGTGGAAGCTGAGCCTTCATCCAACTTAATCTGGTCCTGGGTGAGGAAGAGGACGGACGGAAGCGAGGAGATTCTCTCCCCTGAAAAGTATACCGTCGAAGGTCTGACGTCGACTTTAACAGTCATCCCACAAAGGAGAGAAGACTACGGCCGACTGCTCTGTAGGGCCACGAATAACATCGGTCGCCAAAGGGAGCCCTGCTCTGTTAACGTAGTTCCAGCCGGCCCTCCTGATACGCCCACCAATTGCTCAGCCACGCCTATCATCTCTGATGACATCCTACCCTCCCTCTCTGTCACCTGTCTGGAGGGATTTGATGGAGGATTGCCTCAGATTTTCCTACTGGAGGTGTGGCAGAATGGAAAGGTCCTTGCCAATATCAGTAGGTGAGACTTGACAGATTATTATTATTATTATTATTATTATTATTATTATTATTATTATTATTATTATTATTATTATTATTATTATTATTATTATTATTATTGTTGTTGTTGTTGTTGTTGTTGTTGTTGTTATTATTATTATCATTATTAGCTAAGCTACCACCCATGGACTCCAATAGGGTAAAATAGTCCAGTCAGGAAAGGCTGTAGGGAAGTAAATAAGCAACGAGAGAAGTAATGAACACCTGAAATAAAATATTTTTAGAACAGTAACAAATTTAGAAGAGACTTTCATAGATAAACTATAAAATGGGACTTGGGACTTGGAACTTGTGTCAGCTGGTTTAATTTTAAAGCCTTTATTGCAAGTTTGAAATTTTGAAATACTGTATATATATATATATATATACACATATTTATATATATATATATATATATACATATATATACATATATATATATACCGTATATATATATATATATATATATGTATATATATATATATATATATATATGTGTGTGTGTGTGTGCGCTTATATATACATACATACATATATATATATATATATATATAAATATATATATATATATATATATATTATATATATATATACATATATGCATATATACATATATATACATATATATTTGTTATATATATATATATATATATGTGTGTGTGTGTGTGTGTGTGTATATATATATATATGTATATATATACATATTTATATACATATATATAAACACATATATACATATATATATATATATATATATACCTTATGTAAGACACGGGCTCTTGCCGCTGGGCAGCCCCTAAATCATTGAAGAGATGATACCTAGACGGTAAAACGAGCCCCTCTCATGTACAGTAGATATAAGTATTTTATGTAAATTACGTAAGACTTTCGTCGTGAATTTCAATATATTCTTTACTCAAGTTGAAATATATAATTTACGTTTTTTCGTAAAGAATTAACTTTTCATTTCCAGTATGTTTCCTAAGAAGTTTTATGTAGTCTATTTGAAACTTTTGCAGGATTCATGTGAGATAGGAACAATGGCGTAGGTAATGTTCTTTTTATATTTTATGATGTAATGCGTCATGCTAGAGAGAGAATGTTCAGTGACACGTGTTGCCGAAAATTCCAGAATTCCCGGTGAGAGGATGTTATTTTTTTTTCTTTTTTTTTTTTTTCGGGGACAATGGGTGGGTGGAGCTAATAATTGGAGTCGTCTCGCGGGTGAGTTGCCTAAAATCCTTGATTCCGCCTTATGACATTTTTATCTACTTAGAAACTTTGATGCAAAGCACAGCCCCCACGCTACCAAAACCCAATACTAGAACCTTCGGGAATTCGCCAAATCTAATATATTTAGAGCCTAAGGACCTAAGGTTGAGTTAGAGACAGACAGACATAGAGATCGAGCTAAAACGGCAGCCTTTCCTTTCTCCCTCTCTCTCCCACAAGTTCCCCAGTGTTAATCGTTGGAAGTGTTAAGTGGGTTCCAGTGTATCCTCTCCAAAGCAAATTGTGTCACACAAGAGTAAGAGGTGATTATTGTATTCATTGTTTAGGGTGAGTGTTGACATTTTATAAGGTTTTTTTTTTTTTTTTTTTTTTTTTTTTTTTTTTTTTTTCTTAACAGCCCTGCAGGCTGAATAGGTTCGAAAAGTGATCTGGTTAACTAATATTCATTTAGCGTCAAACATAAACATTGCATTATTTTCAGAATTATTTCAAGCATTTGTATTATTTACATTGCATTATTTCTTTTCTAGGGTTTAAGGTTTATTCAGATACAATAGCTCAGGTCAAGTTCTTTTATAATTTCAGTTCGTGAAATTTTTGTATTATTCTAAGTTTTGTTCATACTTAATATTTTCCAATGACTTGGTGTTTATGTTAATTCTTTTCAAAGTGTTGTAATTTATATTGAATATATTTATTTTTCAATGAGTGTATTATTCCAATCATCACTATAGACAGGTCGGAGACAGGCAAAAAGTGCCCTTTTTTGGGGTCAAGGTTTTCTAAACTGATTCTGGTACTCTGAACCATACTGATTCAAGTAAGCTTTTGGACCATCTGAAATTTTGCCCGAAATCCAAGATGGCGGCCAAAATCCAAAATGGCTGCCAAAAATCACAAAATATTTTTTCACGGCGTTGGCTTTAGCTATCAAGATGCTTTTTTCTCCCAGAATAGCTATTTTTAGGCAGAGGAATATGACCCTCTAGTATAAATTCCGAAAAAATTTATTTATCCTGGTGAAATCCAAGATGGCCACCGGAGTCGGCCCACCAACTTACGGATTGCTATAACTCCAGTTCTAGATGGGCTATGACAATAATATTGGTCTCTATCCCTAGGTTTTCAGGGGTAAGAAATTCAAATCTGTCATCACTTTGAACCATAGGCTACTCTGTCACGGTGAAAATTCACTATAGCTGCATAGGCTGATATGCATTATCGGGTATTTCCTAATCACTGTGATTTTGTGAATATCTTTACACTGTGCACTACTTAATTTCAATCATTTAAGGTTTATTGTCATGTTAAAGGGTCTGAATGTCCATAATAATGTCTCATAAACACTAATTTATGACACAAGCAATAACTTCACACTCTCAACTATCTCTATCATTCTTATGAAACTAACCAGAAGTTTATTTCAGATTCATTGAAACAGTGGAAAGGATAACAAAATGGCAGCCACTCCATTTCTAGGCAAAGGGCCAAGTAGATGACTTTGTAGTCTCTGCAACAAAATGGTCAATGATAATGAAGACATGGCCAAGATTGGACTAGCTGCACTTGAGTCACTGAAAGGATTAGCAGAGAGGTGGGCTTGTATTGACACCAGGTTAGCTTTGTCCTCACAGTTCCCGTATTCAGAATTTAGACTAGAGAAAGTACAGAAGCTGCCAAAAGCTGTGAATATCTTGAAAGAAGATAGACAGGCATTTGGCTTATTGGTTGGAAAGGCAGCATCTCCAGAAGAAGTCCATTCTCATCCGTTGACGAGCCTCCCACTGGCGCTGGCGACCCCAGACAGAGATTTGCGGCAAACTTCGAAGTCATCTCTCAGGAATTACCTTATGGAGGAATCTTCATCTATAGAATATACTCCTCCAGATCAGAGCATTTGGCTTGTTGATGGAATGGCAGCAGTTAGAACTCTCCCTCCCCAGCAGACATGGAGAAAATATGGTGAAGAATTGTTGAAGTTCTGCTTACCACCAAGTTCTTCAAAGCCATTGGAGGTTGGAATTATCTTTGATTCGTATGGTACAGCTACTACCAAAGAACTGACTCAAATTCGTCGAGCTGGTGGAACACCAGGCCGCAGGGTACATATCAAAAATGCCGACCAGAGCATACCAACAGGCAAGGATTGGAATTCATTCCTGACTATTGGTGAGAACAAAAGTGAGCTAATCAAGTTCTTGGCCAGTTACTTCAAGTCATCAAAGCTGGAGATACCATTGATCGTTACCCACGAATCAGAAACCTTTAGGATCACTGCATCTGGTACAGAAATTCTACCAAACTGTAACCACCATGAAGCAGATACCAGGATTGTCTACCATGCCTCCATCGCCAAAGATCCTGTCGTTATCCGAGCCACAGACACAGATATCTTGGTTCTGCTTTGCTATGCATATTCAGTCTGCAACCCTGAAGACAACTGGATGATGAAGGTAGATGACCGGTATGTCAGTGTCAGGAAAGTTGTTGAACACTTCGGAGATGATGTCTGCAAGGTCCTACCCGCGTATCACAGTATAACTGGTTGCGACACAACATCCTTCCCGTACGGGGTAGGAAAGATAAAACCACTCAAGAAGATGCGTCAAAAGGGAAAGGTACATCTCTTAGCAGAATTAGGAACATCCGTCCATTCCGTTCAAAAGATGGAAGGTCCCAGATCATTCATGCAGACCTGTATGTATTCAGGAACCGACAAGGAGACGTTTGTTGAAACAAGAATCAGAATGTTTAACAAGAAGCAGGTGAAATCAAGTGTGGGAATTTTGCCTGATGGAAGCAGTGCAGATGAACACATTAAAAGGAGTGTCCTACAGGCGTTGATATGGTAACAGTGTCTTCAACCAAATATTGATTATCCCTCCATCGCTGACAGAGGATGGCAGCGTACAAGCGAGGGAATTTGTCCAGTATGGTATCTTTGTTCAAGACTGCCACCAAGTCTGACCAAGGAAAGGTCTAATCAAGACCCAAACAGAGGTATGTAGCCCTTAAAATGATCCTCATTCTTATGCATCTAATAGCAATATTTGGTAACTACTTGATGTTCCTACCAATCGTTTAATGACAGCTCATGGATTTGAGTTCCCAATAGTCAAAAAAGTTCTTAACAGTCAAAGGACACATGTAACTACTGTAATTCAAAGTGTCCATGTCTTTTAATTAAGGTACAGAAGCCATTGATATGTATGATGCAGATTCGAAGATGGTCGATAAAGATGGTCGTGCTCGGTCAAGGCAGAAGAGAACAAGAGATCCCGTTGCTGGAATTTCTACTAGGAAGCGACAGAGGCAAGGTACACCATTTTATATAATATGCTGGCAAACCAAAGTATTTTCTCTCTGGAATCATTATAAAACTCCAAATCTTTATAATTTCTTTCAAATTTCAGAGCCGACTCCTACTGTGGAAAATCAACTTCATGTGACACTGTTGATGACTGCCATTGACTACGATGATGGGTATGAGGATAGTTCTGAAGACAATACAGATTCGGATGATGATACCTCATTGACTAAAACCAGGAAGTGACAGAGGCAAGGTACACCATTTTCTATAATATGCTGGCAAACCATAGTCTTTCTTTTTGGAATCATTATAAAACTTCAAACCTTTATAATAATTTCTTTCAAATTTGAGAGCCGACTCCTATGGTGGAAAATCAACTTCATGTGACACCGCTGATGACTGCCGTTGACTACGATGATGGGTATGAGGATAGTTCTGAAGACGATACAGATTCGGATGATGATACCTCAGTGACTGACAGTTGTGAAAGTCTGAGCTCTGACAGATGTAGTGATCTTGACATTTCATATTGAGGAAAAATAGGACCTGGAAAGAGACAAAATAGAGAGCTTTCGCAAGTGCTCAGTTAGGGCACTAATGTAAAAGCTCACTGATATTTGACATCATGGACATTTGTACCCATTTTCAAGACTATATCAGATACAATCATTGTATGATTATGTTAGGAATACACCTGTTCTTTACAAATTTGTTTTTAATATTTGTAGAATCAAGTGTGAATGCAGTTTCATTCACATTTAGTAACATTGGTAGTCTTGTAGGTGTCACCGGTGTCGCTTTGCATCCGTCAACATGCATTATAACCATGATGGAGTAGCCTGTGGCTCAAAATGATGACAAATTCGGATTCCTTGCCCCTGAAAACCTAGGGATTGAGACCAATATTATTGTCATAGCCCATCTAGAACTGGAGTTATCGCAATCCGTAAGTTGGTGGGCCGACACCGGCGGCCATCTTGGATTTCGCCAGGATAAATCAATTTCTTCGGAATTTAAACCAGAGGGTCATATTCCTCTGCCTAAAAATAGCTATTCTGGGAGAAAAAACATCTTGATAGCTAAACCCAACGCCGTGAAAAAATATTTTGTGATTTTTGGCGGCCATTTTGGATTTTGGCCGCCATCTTAGATTTCGGGCAAAATTTCAGATGGCCCAAAAGCTTATTTGAATCAGCATGGTTCAGAGTACCAGAATCAGTTTAGAAAACCTTGACCCCAAAAAAGGGGCAGTTTTTGCCTGGCTCCGACCTGTCTACTATTTGAGATCAGATTTCCGCTCTATTCCATTTAAGAACCATAGTCACAGTTAGATAAGTGTTAACCATACTTAAAAGTAATTACCCAGTTTAATTTTGAGTGTGCTTAAGAAACCTTTAGATATTCAGTGTTTTATATATTGTTGTCTGGGAGTTATTCAACGGTCTCAGAATTTGGGTATTATTGTTTTGAAGTATAACAGTTTTCATGTAAAAGCAAACAAGGTAATTTGGAATTCAAGAGCTTAAATAGCTTGCCAATTGTAGTATATAAAATATTATATGTTTGGTTCCCAGTCACGAGCCTTAGTATAGTATATTTTGTTAATAACCTGACTTCGGGAGTCATAATCGTATAATATATGTTGGGTGCTCGGACCCGGGATCCCAACAGTATAATATATTCTGGTACCCAGACCCTTGGGAATCGAGCGAGTCTGTTTTAAATATTAATATAGGTTTTATAATAGTACAACGATGATTGGGTTTTGAGTATTGTTACTGTACTACTTTTGGAGAGGCATTAATTAGTGTTAAATTACAAGCTGGCACAGTTTAATATCCAAGAGTTTTCAGTATCCCAATTGTTCAGAAATTGTCAAAAGCTTTAATGTAACTGACGCTTTGGTTCTCGATCTTAATAGCATGTGGTGGCCATGATACGAGTGGGATGAATAAGGCCCAAATTATGTGCCTAGCCTTAGATGCGTTGATAAACTCGGGGTATTTGTCGGAAGAGAATATTGTGGCAGCTCGTGAACTGTTGGGGGAAGCTGAGGAAGAATTTTTAGCAAAGCAAGGACCGGTTGATCCTCAAACTGATGGCATGAAAGAAGATAAGGATGTAGAAGCTGAGATTCGACATATTGCAGCGGAAGAGAATTTGCTTAGGTTGAAGATGATGGCAGAACTAGAAGAAAGAGAGAGAAGACGGGAAAAAATGGAATCGAGACAGGGAGAAAGAGAGAAGGAAATGGAAGCAAGACGAGAAGAAGATGAAAGAGAAGAAAGACAACGTGCGAAGGAAATGGAAGCAAAGCAAGAAGAGGAAGCCCAAGAGATTGCAAGACATGCAAGGTTAATGGAAGAAAAAGAACGAGAAGCCCGAGAGATTGCACAACATGCGTGGGAGGTGGAGTTGTGGCACGCCCATACACAGCTGACAGCGCACACAGAAATGACTCCTGCTAGGCACGACCCCGTGTTCAATTTTTCGGAAACCCAAAGGTTAATTGCAAGGTCCCCATATGAGTTCTTACATCATTTCGAAACGGTCGCAGCAACGATGAAATGGCCAGAAGATGAATGGTCTGTGTTATTACAGAGTGTGCTCCTTAGGAATGTCTGCAGTGCTTATTTATCCTTATCCCAGGACCAGAGGATGGAATATCAAGAAGTGAAGAGAAGCGTTCTGCAAGTGTATCAGATGACCCCTGAATATTATAATGAAATGTTCCGAAGTTTGAGAAATGATGAGACAATTACTTTACTAGATTACGCTTATAAGGTACGACAATGTTTCAAGAGATGGACGGAGGCTGCTAACGTAAAGGAGAAGACTGATTTAGAATTGTTGATAATTCTACAGCAGTATCTACGAGGAATTCCTGAACACATTTGAACGTAATTGAGAGAGAGAGAGGTGAAGAAACTTGATAAAGATGCTTTGCTGAGTGGAGATTATAATATCATCAGTCGTAGACCCTCCACGGGCACGAAGTTTCAATAGTCGTTCCAACCAAGTGTCAAGTATTCACTGAATCATGGAAACCAGTTCGGAAATAACTACAGGAACATGTTCAGCAGTTACAATGGAAGTAGCAATGGTAATATCCCTAAGCATAATGCGATAGTACCACAGCAACAAACGTCGAATCATCGTCCTTCAAATAATGTGAAAGACGTGCAGAAGGTTGATACTGTCTGTTTCAAGTTTGGTACAAGAGACCATATCAGTAAGGAATGTTGGTCAAACCAACCGAAAGCAGTTGCACAAGTTATTAAGGATAAGTTGACTTCACAGAATGCCAAGACTAAGAAGCAATCGGGAAAAGACGGAGAGGAAAATGAACCAGCCACCATTTACGCGACGAGCTGGACGAACCCAAACAGCATGGATGCCTTTAAACCATATATTTATCAAGGTATGTTGGCAGCAAGAGACGTGAGTGACCGAACCTCGGTCAGGATAATGTGCGATACAGGTTGTACCCATAGTGTGGTTGTACGTGGAGTACATCCGATGGTGGAACAGTCTCTCACAGGGGACTTGATTATTTTGAAAGGAATAGGAGGTGGATAGGTCACCCCTATTTGCATTTTAAAACTGTCATGCGAGTTGGTGACAGGTAATTTTGACTTTTCGGTTAAGCATTCAATGGTTGTCGAAGGAGTAGACGTCCTGCTGGGTAATGAGGTTGATGGAGAGTGGTGTTTGTGCCTTGTCCTATTATAACCGAGAAACATTTGACTGGACTCAAGAAGGACTACCCATCTCTGTTTCCTAGTGGTGTGACGACTAGGAGCAAGGAGAGGGAAGTGGCTGCCGAAGAAGAAGAAATTGAAGGAGCGATGAACTTAGAAGATTTGTTTTCCAAAAAAGAGGATTCCCTTGATAGTATGCAAGAGAAGAAGTTCAGAGTAAGCCCGAGCAAAGAGGAACGATGGACAAGTGGACAAGAGGATAAAGAAACAATGGACCAGGAAGAAATAAATTTGGAGGATTTGTTTTCCGAAAAACAGGATTCCCGTGGTGACATGCAAGAAGAGAACTCAAGATTAAGACCGAAGGAAGAGGAACGACAGATGAGTGGACAAGTGGACGAAGAGGAAAAAGAAATTTAAGGAGCAATGAACTTGCAGGTTTTTTTTTCGAAGAAGAGGATTCCCTTGATGGTAAGCAAGAAGAGAAATCAAGAGTAAGCCCGAGCAAAAAGGAGAGACAGGCGAGCAGACAAGCAGACAAAGAAGAAAGGAAATTAGAAGAAATAGAAAATTCAACGTTAAGAGTCGGAGAAGTGAGTAGGAAAAGGCTGATAAGATTGCAACGGAAGGGTGCAACATTAACAGAGTTTTTGTACCGTGTGGTGGACGAGACAGAGGCACAGCAGTTTCCGACCTCATATTATCTTAACGATGGGTTGCTTATGAGGAAGCAGAGACCCACCGATATCAATGGAAATACCGAACGGGGGAAATATCAGCAAATATCAATTCCCGCACCGTTGAGAAGACAGGTGATTGCGATAGCGAACGAAATGGAACATAGGGGAATAAGGAAGATGGTGCAGAAACACTTTTTCTGGCCTGGCATGCATAAGGACGCGAGCCAGTTTTGCCCTGCATGTCACGTATTTCAAACAGCTGAAAAACCCTACGAGTGCATCAAGGAATCTCCCTTATACCCGGTGAAAGTACGAGGAGAACCCTTCAGGAAAGGACCGAAGATGATAGCAGAAAAATGGAAGAATCAAGAGAAAACGGAAGGAGAATTTGTCAAGAGATTGGGGAAAAGGACCGAGGAGATTAGGAATTTTTCCCTAGAATGCATGAAGATTACGAGTCGAAGACGGACGTAGAAAAGGTTTGGTTGAAAGAATACGAACACACAGGTTGCAGGACCCTTCAGCAAAGGACCAGAGAAGATGTTGGTCGAGAAAAGAAAGATCAAGAGGAAACAGATGAAGGAAATGTCAAGAGTTTGCGGAAACGAATCGGCAAGTTAAGAAGATTTTTCTTAGAAGACGTGAAAACGAGGCAAAGACAAATGAAGTAGAGGTTTGGCATGAAAAGTACAAACAGAAAGGTTAAGGTAGGATGACATGTGTTGGTAAGCATCAGAAAGAAGATTCCCTCTCTTCAACGAGTCCCCAGAACCTTTCTAGATTTTAGAGGGAATCAGTGACCTGACCTACATTATCGAGATATAAGTAGAAAGGAAAAATCAAAGGAAAGCCATATTAACTTCGAAGCCGAGACTTCAAACACTAGATTTCAACGAGAAACTCCTTATCCAAGTGGATGCGTCAGATAACGGAATTGGAGCTGTTTTTTTGCAAGAAGCTGAGGAAGGAATTCTTCATCCTGTGTGCCTTATGTTCTTCAAAGCTGAAGAAGATACAAAGAGGCTACTTGACAATTGAAACGGAACTGTTGGCGCTGATCGCAGCAATGAACAGGTTCATAATTTCTGTAAGTCGACCAAAAAAAATAGAGATATTGCATTGTATTCAGATCATAATCATTTAACTTTTGTGAAAGAGATGAAAAGTAATAATCAAAGGTTAACTATGTGGTCATTATGTTTGCAACCATATTGTGCTTATGTAAAGAATATATCAGGTTACATTCAGGTAAAGATAACAAATATGTTAGGACAATGTGGTTGCAGATTATTTATTTCAGGGTGAATCGATGGATTCAGACCCGATATGAATAATCTTTTTGGGGAGCAATCTTACGAAACTGGTCTAGTGAAGAGTGAATATCGTAGTTCATTAATAATGTTATTTATATTTATTTATATTGTTTTCATTTGTGCATTGAAGAGATGAGACCCAGCTCGTAAAATGAACCCCTATCATGCAGATATAAGTATTTAATGTAAATTACGTAAAACTTTTGTCGTGAATTTCATAACATTCTTCATTCAAGTTAAAATATGTAATTTATGTATTTTTTGTAAAGAATTAACTTTTTATTTCAGGTATATTTGATAAGAAGTCTTATGTAGTCTATATGAAAGTTTTGTAGCATTCATGTGAGATATGAACAAGGGCTTTGGTAATGTTCTTCTTATATCTTATGATGTATTGCGTTTGCTGGAGAGAATATGTTCAGTGACGCGTGTTTTCGAAAATTCCTGAATTCCCGGTGAGAGGATGTTATCTTTTTTGTTTTTACTTCGGAATATGGGTGGGCGGAAAAAACAGGGGTAGTCGTCTGGCAGGTGCGTTAAAGTGTGTCTGAGAGTTGCTAAAATCCTTGATTTCGCCTCTTGACATTTTTATCTACTTGGAAACTTTTATGCAAATCACAGCCCTCACGCTACCAGAACCCGATCCTAGAACCTTCGGGAATTTGCCAAATCTGATACATATAGAGGACACAAGGTTGAGTCAGAGTAAAACAGACATAGAGATAGAGCTAAAACCGCAGCCTTTACTCTCTCCCTCTGTCTCCCACAAGTACCCCAATGTTATTCGTTGGAAGTGTTCAGTGCATTCTAGTCACTTTGTGTCGTCTCCTAAATGACTCTGTACCCCAAAGCAAATTGGGTCTCATACAAGACTAAAAGGTGATTATTGTATTAGGGTGAGTGTGGACATTGTATAACGTTTTATGTAAACAGCCCTGTATGCAGAATGGGTTTGAAAAGTGATCTGATAACTAATATTCATTTAGCGTCAAACTTCAGCATTGTATTATTTTCAGAATTATTTCAAGCATTTGTATTATCTACATTGCATTATGTCTTTTCTAAAGTTTAAAGATTCAGGTACGATAGTTCAAGTCAAGTTCGTTTATAATTTTAGATCGTAAAATTTTTGTGTTATTCTAAGTTTGGTTTAGACCTAATTTTGACGTAAATTCTTTTCAAAGACTTTTGATTATTATGGAATATATTTATTTTTGTACCAAGTGTATTACTCCAATCGTCACTAATTGAGATCAGATTTCCGCTCAATTCCTTTTAAGAATCAAAGGGAGTGTTAGATACGTGTTAACCATACCTAAAAGTAATTACCCAGTTTAGATTTAAGTGTGTTTAAGAGACCTTTGGATATCCGGTGTTTGATATATTGCTATCTGGGAGTTATTTAACGGTGTCAGAATTTGGGTATTAATGTTTTAAATTGTAAGTTTCCATGTAAAAGCAAACAATGTAATTTGGAATTTAGGAGTCATAGTCGTATAATATATGATAGATGGTCGAACCCATGATTGAAAGTAGTATAATAATATATATACATATAAACATATATATATATATATATATATATATATATATATATATATATATATATATATATATATATATATATATATATATATATATATATATATTGTACCAACCGTGTGTCACACGATCGTACATAGTTCATTTTGTGCTTGTATCTTCGCTCTCCCATCGCACTAAAAATAATCTGAAAAATCATGTCTGCTTTTCTCCTCTGTAACAGTGTCGATATTTGAACATGAAAATTCTTGTTGCTTTGAGATTTTGTATATAAAGGAGAGTGTTCTATAATAAACTCACTCAGTTGCTTTCAACCTGCCTTTGAGTCACAACCTTTTCTCGGCCCGTCACATATATATATATATATATATATATATATATATATATATATATATATATATATATATATATATATATATATATATATATATATATATATATATATATATATTTGGGCTCAGGCCATGTCGTCATGATGGAAGTCCCTATTAGGTAAATTTTTAGAGTATATTTCACTACAGTGATATTCCCAGAGAATTTTACCTCAAGATATCCAGAATTCTAACTCCTGGAGCGAATATCCCTAAATAATCTCACAGGGATATCGCATATCAGAGGACGTATTCTTGACACGTCACATAGCTATCTTCACCCCGAACATTATTAACGCTTTGAGGGGGTACAGTGACAAGAATCTGAAATGAGAATGAAAAGAGAGCCGCTCATAAGGCATCTCTCCTATTCCGTTTCCAGTGTGTATCTGATGAGGGTGGTAGCGCCCTATTTATTCCTTTTCGTGTAGCTCTACTACTCGGTGTTTTCCTTTGTGTTCTCTCGTTATTTTGGATTTTATTCAACATTTTGATGACTTCTCCGGCCTCTGCTGCCTCTGGAAAGTTGAGTATTATCTTTACTATGTATAAATGTAAGCTCTTGTCGTTTTGAATTAAATCAAAGTGATATTAACGTAAACAAGAGCTGTTGCCTACCGGAGGCATCCTGGATGCTATCGCTCGCTCTTTATGGGTCATTTAGTTGGCTAGGGCAACATTCCCGGTTTGTTATGCTTTAATTATTTAGCTATTTAGCTCCTCTAGGAATGCTTATATTATACCGTCAGTTTTTTAGTTCGTTGATTTCGACACGGGTCGAGGTACTGATCTTACCCTTCGTGAGGCTTAGTAGCCTAGACGTCTGGCCCTAGTACTTTCATGCATGATATAAGTTTTTCTGAGTGTTATATTATTGAAGCTATAGGCAAATATTTTATTCATGTAAGATATTGTTGAATGTTTTCCAAGATGGTATACGAGAGTTTCGGTGAATTAGGTAATCGATTTTCACCTTACCTAGTCTAGTATTCTAGGTACAGTAGTATACTTTCGCACATCCCCGATTGTTCTTCTCTCCTACGGAGACTAAGTTCAATCCCTTTCTCCCTCTGAAAGCCTTTGGCTTATTCCTAGTGGTTCTATCTGATTAATAATCCAGGTATAACTATTGTAGGATATGTCTGTTCTATCCTGATAACCAGAGTGACTGGTTTTTTGGGTTAGGGCAGAACATCAGAGTTTCTAGTCTGTGGTCTGCTTCTTCCTAGCATAGAGAATGAGTCTCCTTTGCTAAGTTAGGGGCGGACACAGGAAGCTTTGCTTCCCTAGTCCATGTCGGAAGGATTCTGTAAGAGATGATTCCTTCCTCTGGTGGCCTAGCAGACTGTCCTGTGTTGTTTTTCTCGAGCTGGAGAATGAGTTTTCTCTGTTGCCCGGCGAAATAACTTCACCTAACTTTGTTCTGGTTGGGAGGAGGATACCAAGCATTGCCAGTCTTCCTCCCTAATAGACAACACTAGGTTAGGATGAGCTTCCCTAACTGCTGAGTGTGTCTCTTGCTAGAACGAAGTTTATAGTACCCTTATCCCTTCCCCACCTCTCATTCTTTTATTTTCTTTTGGCCATAGTCCTACTTCCGTACCTAGCATAGGTTAGTATGGAGGACCGGCTCAGCTCTCTGCCGGCTGGCATTATGTGTCGGCCGGCAGAGACCCTTTGTTCTTTGCAGAGTGAACCCTAGACCCCTTGGTCTCCCTTCCATGTCTGCCGGTAGAGCCCGGCAGGCTATGGATTCTTTGGAAGCATGAATGCTACATTCTCCCCTTCCATAAGTTCACTCTTTCTGGATGGAAGGTCGTATGGCATGCCGCCTTATAACCTTACATCCATACTGTTTCTCTGACTATTGTGTTGCACCCCTAACCCCGCTGCCGGCTTAACAGCCGACAGCTGGTCAGGTAGAGGTTCTCTGGTTCTTGGCTATTGTCGGCGGACATAGGTATTATTACCCTTGCTGGCCACTTCGATTAGCAGCCGGCAGCCGGGTATTAGTGTTTTCAGCCGTTGGCTGGCAATGATTGCCGGCCGGCAAACAGTCGCGAATCAGTGGGCTGCCGCCTATTAGTTAAAGATAGTATATCTTTGAACTATACAAGGGTAGATGCCAGCCGGCACGTGCAGGCGCATGCCGGCACGTACCGGCGCGTGCTAGCCGGCATCACAGCATGCGATGTACAGTAGTTGCTATATTTGTAGTGTAGTACACACTGCATTAGCAGAAACTACTGTACAGAGCTTGAAATAACACTAAAGTTCTTCATCATACTTAATGTTTTTTTGTGCAGCCTTTTGTTGAGACCGTATAATATATAGAAAGTAAGTTCTTTCTGTATTCTTTCTATCCCGTATATTAAAATTTTTTCTCAAGGTGTGAACTAAACCTTAAATTTCCGTTTAGGAAATTACATAAGGTATTCTAGAATAGAATTGACCTTAGTTTTAATATCTCGGGAGGTTTCAGCAATTGGCTGGGCAGGAAATACAAGTATGTGTCTTTCCTTCTTTCTTTTATAGCTTTTCTATATAAGCTAAATGTCTCAATATAAGTGAAACCCTTCACTTGATACTCATGGATTTTTCTTCTCTTTACAGGAGGACCATCCGAAGAGCGGGAGTAGGTTCTGTAATGTCCGCAGTAAGAACTTCTGTGGACATCGATATTGCAGGAGGCACGCAGCATGTGCAGCCTCCTGAGGTGATATCCGCTATTGGGACCCTCAGGTTTGTACAGTTTGTTCTAACCTAATTACCGAGGCTTTTGACGACCCTAAGTCGACGGAGTCAAGGGATGCTGCCAGGGGAACTGTACGATCCTCGGTGAGGGGTTTTCAGAAAAACAGCTCAGGTCCCTACCTTCCAAATGAGAGGATGAGCGCCTACCTTTTTTTCTAAAGTATCGGCTGATGCAATCATCCCCCAGCCTCAGGTGGAGATACCAACTGCCCAGAATCCGGTAGATTCTGAAGTCTCGGCCGCCCTTCAAGACATCCAATTGGACGATAGGATGTCGGAGGTGTCGGATTCCACTGAGAAGGACCTTCCAGGAGAAGGTCAGGAAGATGAGCTGTTCCAGGCTCCTCAAGTAGAAGAGGAAGAAATCGATGAAGTGTCGGTTACATCGGTTCCGGACCCAGAACCTGTTCCTTCTACATCGTCTGCTATCCCAGATGAACTGGGAAGAACTCTTTCTTCCATTGTTGAGATGATCCAACAAATTCAAAGGAAGAATGATAAGAAGGAGGCTGCAATGAAACTGGAGATATGTAGACTTGCAGCATCACGTGGGCCCCAGAAGCGGCTCAGCGTGAAGGATCTTCCTTTGTGCTCGGATACCAATCCTTGGAGGTATGCCGAACACATGCCAATGACAACCGGGAAGATCGTGATCTCAGAAAAGTTGGGAGCAATTCCCCTGGAAGAAGTAGAATTTTGGCCCAACAAAGATTCTTATCCGGACTGCTATGTCCGTCTTAGGAAGGAGCCAGCCTCAAAGGAGGAGACGGAGCTGAAGGAGGTCATAGTTTTTTACCATAGTAAAGCTCAGGCGTTACTAACGAGCTCAATGAAAGAGAGGGGCTTCACTAAGTCAAAGATGCCCGCCTTGAGTAAGAAGCTTCCCTCCTTTGTGGACTCTCCTACCAGAGCCTTTCCCTTCTTGGAAAAGGGATATAAGGCAGCCTTAAATGCGGTGGAGGCAGGGAAACCATGCCCCTCCTTGGAGGAGTGCAAGCCGTTATCTCTGATCTTGCCCTTGGACCAAGAAGACTGGAAGGACGTACACTTTACCTTCTCAGTCGGGAAGCAGGAAGTTGATATTGCTGAACGCCAGTTCGGTGAAGCACTTCCAAAACTGTCGGAGGTTCTCTTGCGTAGAGAAGAAGAGACAAAGGAAAGACTTGCGGCATAGATGTTGTTGCAAACGACACTAGAAACGATGGCAAGTGACCTCAAGAACCAGGACATGTTCATGGTTGTGGCTAAGACCCATCTGGCCACAGTTACAAAGGATCTCTAGAGCTTTATTAAAGCTAGGAGAGCCTGCAGAGAGTTCGTGTTCGCCTCGGCCGCGGTGAGCCACGAACCGAGGAAACTGATCTCCTCTCGTATTTGGGGTAAAGACCTCTTTCCCAATGAAGTGGTTAAAGAGGTAGTAGACAAGGCCGCCACAGAGAATAGGAACCTTCTCAAAAAGTGGGGCATAGATCTCAAGAGAAAGTCTTCTCCGGATGAGGGTCCCCAACCCATGAGGAAGACAAAAAGGCCTAGGCCATCCTCTCAGCCGGCTAAACCCTACTGACGGCAACATCAGCCACTTCCTGTGACCGTGGTGCCTCAGATAGTGGCACAACCTCCAATCACGTACCGGCTGGTACCTCAACAATTGGCGACACAGTCGCCAGTTTCTAACCCAGCCTTCGAAAGGCAGACTTCTTCCTTTCGTTCGAGAGATAGAGGAACAGCCAGAGGTTCTTCTAGACGCCCTTCAAGAGGAAGGGGATACAGGGGAGGACGCGGTCAAGGAGGCAAGGCCTCATGTCCACAACAGCAGAAGTAAGATACTTCGAGTAGGAGAGAGACTACAGCTATTTAGGGATCGCTGGACCTTCGATCCCTGGGCCCACAGCCTAATTAAAAACGGACTAGGTTGGAGCTGGACCAGTCCTCCACCTCAATTTCCTCAATTCTTCCAACACTCATCCCCCGTTCTGGAAGAATATGTCCGAGAACTCTTAGACAAAAGAGTAATCCGGAAAGTTAAGTCCATAAAATTCCAAGGAAGGCTGTTTTGTGTTAAAAAGAAGGACTCAGAAAAACTCAGAGTCATTCTAGACTTGTCACCACTCAACAAGTTCATAGTGAACTACAAGTTCAGAATGCTCACACTTCAACACATAAGGACCCTACTGCCCAGAAGGGCATATACTGTCTCTATAGACTTGTCTGACGCTTATTGGCACGTTCCAATTAATCGTCACCTCTCCTCCTACCTAGACTTCAAGTTACATAGAAAACTTTACGCCTTCAGAGCCATGCCTTTCGGGCTAAACATAGCCCCAAGGGTTTTTACGAAGCTCGCGAACGCAGCCGTCCATCAATTATGCCTGAAGGGGGTCCAAGTAGGACAGAATGTATGCAAGCTTCTAAGATATTGATCCAGTTCCTGGAACATCTGGGATTCAAGATCATCATCAAAAAGTCTTGACTTTCTCCAGCTCAAAAATTTCAGTGGTTTGGAATCCACTGGAATTTGGAGTCACATCAGTTATCCATTCCTAGTAAGAAGAGGAGAAATAGCAGGATCTGTCAAGAGATTATTGAAATCCAAACGGATATCAAGACGCGAACAGGAGAGAGTGCTGGGATCTTTACAGTTTGCTTCGATAATAAATCCAGTGCTAAGAGCACAGCTTAAGGATGCAACAGGAGTCTGGAGAAAATACGCATCAAACGCGTGAAGAGATCTAATATGACCACTACCGACTCGACTGCGAATGCTTCTCAAGCCGTGGTCTAATGACAAGCAATTGAAGAAATCAATACTTCTTCAACCTCCTCCCCCGTCAGTAACACTCCACATAGACGCTTCAAAGGAAGGCTGGGGAGGCCACTCTCATCAGATGAGAGTCCAAGGAGCTTGGTCCAATCTTTTCAAGTCATTTCACATCAACTTTCTAGAAGCCATGGCAGTACTTCTGACACTGAAGAAAGTTTCTCCTCGCCATTCGACCCACATAAGACTGGTTCTAGACAGCGAGGTGGTAGTGAGATGCCTGAATCAACAAGGGTCGAGGTCACCTCAAATCAACCAAGTGATGTTGGCCATATTCTGTTTGGCAGAAAGGAAGAAATGGCACCTATCAGCAGTTCACATTCAAGGGTTCCGCAATGTGACAGCAGACGCTCTATCCAGGTTTACACCTATAGAGTCAGAATGGTCCCTTGACGCAGGATCATTCTACTTCATCTCGAGTCAAGTCCCAGAGCTGCAGATAGACCTCTTTGCGACGAAAGACAACAAGAAAATAGATCATTACGTGTCCCCTTACGAGGATCCGTTAGCGGAGGCAGTTGACGCTATGTCCCTGGACTGGAACAGATGGTCCAGTATCTATCTGTTCCCTCCACACAACCTCCTTTTGAAGGTCCTTGATAAGCTGAGATCATTCAAAGGGAAAGCAGCATATAGTGGCCCACAAGTGGCCAAATAGCATGTGGTTCCCTCTGGCATTAGAACTACGACTAAAATTCGTTCCGCTACTGGATCCATCCCTCTCTCAGCGAGTACAGAAGTCGACTGTCTTCACTCCATCACAGAAAACACGGAACCTACATCTCATGATTTTCTCTCCTTAACGATGAGAAAAAGATTCGGTGTTAAGAAGTCAGTTTAGACTTTTGGAGGAAACCAGAAGACATTATGAGACTTCAGGGAAGAAATAGCTTCCAAAGACCCTTTGCATGGTCAATTAGATATGATTCCTCATTGTGTATAAATAATGAACGATGAGGAATGTGCTTAGAAGGTTTTGAATTTAAGTCATATTTCTGTTTGTACTCGCTTTGGGGGCCATAGTTAGTGAAAGCTACCCACCAACAGGTAGGGTCCCTAGAGAATCTGCCTTCTGAAGGAAGATGCATCTTTATGTCAAGAGAACTTCAGAGAACTTCAGACTTGGGAGGACAGCTGTTCAAAAGAGAAACCCTGGGTTCAAAGTTATCTATAACTAAGGGTGGAATTCACCCGTGTTATTCGCAGAACGGATCCAGACAGTACACCCGTTAGTCATGATCCGAGGAAAGTTGCCTCTTCCATAAAATTTCTTTAATTATATGAACTTTGAACATCCTTGTTTGCACACCGGCTGGTAGTCATCCAAGGCGTTCTTTATGCGCTATGCGAAGCAAGTGGAGCAACTTAAGAGATCTGTGGTAGCAGCAGGTAGAATTCTTTAACCTTCTGTTTTAAGTCTGCGAGGAACAGTGTACAGTGAGCCCTCGCTACTTCGTGGTTCGACCATCGCGGATTCACCACTTTGCGGGTTTTTTTCATACCCCCATATATATAAACATATCGCGGATTTTCCGGAAATTTCGAAAATACCGCGATATCTGAAGACCCCAAATACGATATTTCGTTACCTGTAATTCCATTAATACTGCAATTAGTAATATCTGCTCTTACTGATTGTTCATTGCATTACATATGACATATAATTCAGTACAGAAAGAAATAAAACACGAAAAGAGAATGTGATCATACGATAATTCAGTATACAGTATGTAGTAAAATTAAATCGAACATGAAACGCAAATCAGATGCAGTCATACCATATTAGAATGGTGTAAGGCTGCTGATGGCTACTACTGTACTACAAATGTAATGGATATGCATCTTTTCCATGAATCTTTTGTATGTATACGTACGTAGTACTGCATCTAATAATATTCTTTGTTGCAAAAATCACATCTCGAATAAGCGTACGAGAGAGAGAGAGAGAGAGAGAGAGAGAGAGAGAGAGAGAGAGAGAGAGAGAGAGAGAGAGAGAGAGAGAGAGAGAGAGAGAGAGAGAGAGAGAGAGAGAGAGAGAGACATATCCTACAGCAAAACAAGCGTAAAATAGCGTACGTAAAGCTGTATTATTATTATTATTATTATTATTATTATTATTATTATTATTATTATTATTATTATTATTATTATTATTATTATTGTGTTGTTGTTTTTAAAATTATTATTATTATTATTATTATTATTATTATTATTATTATTATTATTATTATCATTATTATTATTATTATTATTACTGTATACGTAGGGTATCTTGTACTTTGAATTGGTAACCTACATAGCATATAAGACGGATTGTGATTGGCTCAAGCACTGATAGATGACGAATCAGAACCCAAGTTTTGTAATCTAGCCTGTGATTGGTGTTTTGACCGCTTCTCCAACCCGCAGCATCTTTTCGCGGTCACTTTGTCTCCCGCCGTATCGCTGTGTAGATGTTGCTAAGTTATTGTTAACTTTAATCTGTGCTGTGCGTGACTGTTTTAAGTTGAACTTTTTGTTGAACTTTCTGTTAAACCCTACTGTACAATGGCTCCCAAGCGTTCTGCTTCTACTAAGGCTGGTAGTGAGCCTAAACGCCACCGAAAGATGATGACGATTGCTGAGAAGGTGACGCTTCTCGATATGTTAAAAGACGGTAGAAGTTACGCGGCCACAGCCCGCCATTTTGGAGTCAACGAATCCACCGTTTGCTATATCAAGAAGGACGAGGCGAACATTAGAAAGACGGCTACCATCACCATTAGCAGATCAGCGAAGCGAGTCGTTACCACGCATAATAAAACGATCGTACGCATGGAAGGTGCTTTAGCAGTGTGGATTGCCAACTGCCAGAAGAAGAACATAGCCTTGGATGAAGTGTCGGTTACATCGGTTCCGGACCCAGAACCTGTTCCTTCTACATCGTCTGCTATCCCAGATGAACTGGGAAGAACTCTTTCTTCCATTGTTGAGATGATCCAACAAATTCAAAGGAAGAATGATAAGAAGGAGGCTGCAATGAAACTGGAGATATGTAGACTTGCAGCATCACGTGGGCCCCAGAAGCGGCTCAGCATGAAGGATCTTCCTTTGTGCTCGGATACCAATCCTTGGAGGTATGCCGAACACATGCCAATGACAACAGGGAAGATCGTGATCTCAGAAAAGTTGGGAGCAATTCCCCTGGAAGAAGTGGAATTTTGGCCCAACAAAGATTCTTATCCGGACTGCTATGTCCGTCTTAGGAAGGAGCCAGCCTCAAAGGAGGAGACGGAGCTGAAGGAGGTCATAGTTTTTTACCATAGTAAAGCTCAGGCGTTACTAACGAGCTCAATGAAAGAGAGGGGCTTCACTAAGTCAAAGGTGCCCGCCTTGAGTAAGAAGCTTCCCTCCTTTGTGGACTCTCCTACCAGAGCCTTTCCCTTCTTGGAAAAGGGATATAAGGCAGCCTTAAATGCGGTGGAGGCAGGGAAACCATGCCCCTCCTTAGAGGAGTGCAAGCCGTTATCTCTGATCTTGCCCTTGGACCAAGAAGACTGGAAGGACATACACTTTACCTTCTCAGTCGGGAAGCAGGAAGTTGATATTGCTGAACGCCAGTTCGGTGAAGCACTTCCAAAACTGTCGGAGGTTCTCTTGCGTAGAGAAGAAGAGACAAAGGAAAGACTTGCGGCATAGATGTTGTTGCAAACGACACTAGAAACGATGGCAAGTGACCTCAAGAACCAGGACATGTTCATGGTTGTGGCTAAGACCCATCTGGCCACAGTTACAAAGGATCTCTAGAGCTTTATTAAAGCTAGGAGAGCCTGCAGAGAGTTCGTGTTCGCCTCGGCCGCGGTGAGCCACGAACCGAGGAAACTGATCTCCTCTCGTATTTGGGGTAAAGACCTCTTTCCCAATGAAGTGGTTAAAGAGGTAGTAGACAAGGCCGCCACAGAGAATAGGAACCTTCTCAAAAAGTGGGGCATAGATCTCAAGAGAAAGTCTTCTCCGGATGAGGGTCCCCAACCCAAGAGGAAGACAAAAAGGCCTAGGCCATCCTCTCAGCCGGCTAAACCCTACTGACGGCAACATCAGCCACTTCCTGTGACCGTGGTGCCTCAGATAGTGGCACAACCTCCAATCACGTACCGGCTGGTACCTCAACAATTGGCGACACAGTCGCCAGTTTCTAACCCAGCCTTCGAAAGGCAGACTTCTTCCTTTCGTTCGAGAGATAGAGGAACAGCCAGAGGTTCTTCTAGACGCCCTTCAAGAGGAAGGGGATACAGGGGAGGACGCGGTCAAGGAGGCAAGGCCTCATGTCCACAACAGCAGAAGTAAGATACTTCGAGTAGGAGAGAGACTACGGCTATTTAGGGATCGCTGGACCTTCGATCCCTGGGCCCACAGCCTAATTAAAAACGGACTAGGTTGGAGCTGGACCAGTCCTCCACCTCAATTTCCTCAATTCTTCCAACACTCATCCCCCGTTCTGGAAGAATATGTCCGAGAACTCTTAGACAAAAGAGTAATCCGGAAAGTTAAGTCCATAAAATTCCAAGGAAGGCTGTTTTGTGTTAAAAAGAAGGACTCAGAAAAACTCAAAGTCATTCTAGACTTGTCGCCACTCAACAAGTTCATAGTGAACTACAAGTTCAGAATGCTCACACTTCAACACATAAGGACCCTACTGCCCAGAAGGGCATATACTGTCTCTATAGACTTGTCTGACGCTTATTGGCACGTTCCAATTAATCGTCACCTCTCCTCCTACCTAGACTTCAAGTTACATAGAAAACTTTACGCCTTCAGAGCCATGCCTTTCGGGCTAAACATAGCCCCAAGGGTTTTTACGAAGCTCGCGAACGCAGCCGTCCATCAATTATGCCTGAAGGGGGTCCAAGTAGGACAGAATGTATGCAAGCTTCTAAGATATTGATCCAGTTCCTGGAACATCTGGGATTCAAGATCATCATCAAAAAGTCTTGACTTTCTCCAGCTCAAAAATTTCAGTGGTTGGGAATCCACTGGAATTTGGAGTCACATCAGTTATCCATTCCTAGTAAGAAGAGGAGAAATAGCAGGATCTGTCAAGAGATTATTGAAATCCAAACGGATATCAAGACGCGAACAGGAGAGAGTGCTGGGATCTTTACAGTTTGCTTCGATAATAAATCCAGTGCTAAGAGCACAGCTTAAGGATGCAACAGGAGTCTGGAGAAAATACGCATCAAACGCGTGAAGAGATCTAATATGACCACTACCGACTCGACTGCGAATGCTTCTCAAGCCGTGGTCCAATGACAAGCAATTGAAGAAATCAATACTTCTTCAACCTCCTCCCCCGTCAGTAACACTCCACATAGACGCTTCAAAGGAAGGCTGGGGAGGCCACTCTCATCAGATGAGAGTCCAAGGAGCTTGGTCCAATCTTTTTAAGTCATTTCACATCAACTTTCTAGAAGCCATGGCAGTACTTCTGACACTGAAGAAAGTTTCTCCTCGCCATTCGACCCACATAAGACTGGTTCTAGACAGCGAGGTGGTAGTGAGATGCCTGAATCAACAAGGGTCGAGGTCACCTCAAATCAACCAAGTGATGTTGTCCCATATTCTGTTTGGCAGAAAGGAAGAAATGGCACCTATCAGCAGTTCACATTCAAGGGTTCCGCAATGTGACAGCAGACGCTCTATCCAGGTTTACACCTATAGAGTCAGAATGGTCCCTTGACGCAGGATCATTCTACTTCATCTCGAGTCAAGTCCCAGAGCTGCAGATAGACCTCTTTGCGACGAAAGACAACAAGAAAATAGATCATTACGTGTCCCCTTACGAGGATCCGTTAGCGGAGGCAGTTGACGCTATGTCCCTGGACTGGAACAGATGGTCCA
Source organism: Palaemon carinicauda (assembly GCF_036898095.1). Classification (NCBI taxonomy): domain Eukaryota; kingdom Metazoa; phylum Arthropoda; class Malacostraca; order Decapoda; family Palaemonidae; genus Palaemon; species Palaemon carinicauda. The sequence goes on from NC_090757.1 coordinate 79,448,482, forward strand.
GTATCTATCTGTTCCCTCCGCACGACCTCCTTTTGAAGGTCCTTGATAAGCTGAGATCATTCAAAGGGAAAGCAGCATATAGTGGCCCACAAGTGGCCAAATAGCATGTGGTTCCCTCTGGCATTAGAACTACGACTAAAATTCGTACCGCTACTGGATCCATCCCTCTCTCAGCGAGTACAGAAGTCGACTGTCTTCACTCCATCACAGAAAACACGGAACAAATATAGTCGTTATTAGGCCATTGCAGGACAAAAGCATAAGCTATGTCATTTTCCATGTCTGTGACTCGCCATTTCATCACAACGCTAGTCACTGTGCACTGAGGATGGTAATATATATATATATATATATATGTACGTATGTGTATATATATATATATATATATATATATGCAGAAGAACCACAGGGAAAATGAAAATACGAAATATACCATTAAGTCCTGACTAGTTTCGTGATACTTTTTCAGAGGACTGATTTATTGAGAAAGGTTTCTCTAGATTTTATAAGGAAAGTAAACGTACAAACATACATATAAAGGTTTGCAGAACACTAACACTCCCATACCAGCTACCTGGGCTGAGGTCTGGTGTTTACTCCGAGTAAACACCTGACCTCAGCCCAGGTAGCTGGTATGGAAGTGTCATTGTTCTGCAAACCTTTATAATTATGTACGAACATACATATAAAGGTTTGCAAAACAATGACACTCCCATACCAACTACCTGGGCTGAGGTCAGGTGTTTACTGGGCGGAGTAAACACCTGACCTCAGCCCAGGTAGCTGGTATGGGAGTGTCCTTGTTCTGCAAACCTTTATATGTATGTACGAACATACATATAAAAGTTTGCAGAACAATGACACTCCCATACCAGCTACCTGGGCTGAGGTCAGGTGTTTACTGGGCGGAGTAAACACCTGACCTCAGCCCAGGTAGTTGGTATGGGAGTGTCCTTGTTCTGCAAACCTTTATATGTATGTCCGTACGTTTACTTTCCCTATGAAATGTAAAGAAACTTCTCTCAATAAATCAGTCCTCTGAAGAAGTATCACGAAACTAGTCAGGACTTAATTGTATATTTAAAATTTTCCTTTTCCCTGTGGTTCTTCTGCAACTGAGCATCACGTTTTCCTGTGATTTTTACGCATATATATATGTATATATGTATATATATATATATATATATACATATATATATATATATATATATATATGTATATATATGGATATAGATATATATACATATATATATATATATATATATGTCAGGACACTTAGACATATGTTTCTTATCTGTTTATATTCATCCAATTCTGTACCTGCTGGCGTTAACTTTTTATCAAACCACCGCACTAAAGCTTCAGGCAACATAAGTGTCATGCAAGTTAAATACATTAATCGTAAGAAATCTTTCACGGATATGTTATCTCTAGTAACCCAGGTGGAATTGCCTAAAATATCTTGATACTCGTTTAGCCTATCGGCAATGTGAGCTGCTCTCTCAATAACATTAAGCCGAGTCATAGTGGCTTGATTAAGTGTATTTATTAATGTTAAAGCTACATTCAAGGCTTCCTCACCGCCATAGACCGCACGTAGCCTAACTTTGAAATCATCCCATGTAACTGGTTCTTGAAACAAAACTCCCCTCAAATACTCGCTCGCATCTCCTTTCGAAAAGTCTATAAAACTTTTAGCTTCTTGTAATTGTAAAAATGGGTCTATAATTTGTTTAGCATTTAAATGGGCGTCGACGGAAGAAATCCACGACTCAACATTCTGAGGTAAGAAGCCATTGACCCGACCTTGAAAAGGAAGGATAGCTGATCGGGCATTAACTAAGGTAACAATGGGAGCCGGGATGGGGTTACCCGGGCCAGGGGTGGGGTTACTCGGGCTGACAGGAGGTGTCATTTTGACTTTAATTTGTTTTTTATCTCTTCGATTCCTTACAATCCTATCAAAATCTCTATATGAATAGAGACGTCCACTGCGTAAACGCATAAATACTATTCAAACAAAGATCATAACACAATCCCCCAATACAATGATACAAATATAAAGATATTTCTCGAGAACTTCTGAAAGAAAACAGAATTAGCACAGAGAGAGAAAAAAAAATTCTCGACGAGAATTCGAAGTTGAATACAGTTTCCTTTAATGAAAGGAAAAATGAAGATTAACAAACAACTCACCCCGGCAATAATGGACGATTGACTTGTGATAACTATACTTCACTGTCTAAGACTGAAATGATTAAAGAAATGTACTTAGCTTCGGTTTATATGGGTGAAGGGTGATGTCTTCATTTCCTCTCTCTCTCACTGGATTGTTTCTTCTTATTGAGGTTTGGGTGAATGTTTTCGGTGCGATTTCCGTTGAATGTAGTGCTTCCTGGATATGATTCTCGAATGTTTAGTAAACGTTGAATGTCAGTCCTTGGTTTTCTTAGGATGTTGATTGAAGATCCAGTTCCTCAGTTTGTATAACATTTATTTGTTGGTATTCAATGTTTTCCTTTCTTCGGTGGACGTAGATACTTATTCAAAAATTGTAGATTCATTACTGTTGATTTCTTGAAGATCTTTCTCTGGTTCTTAGAGTTTTTATTCGCTGCCACCAATTGTTGTGTGATACTGTTATTAACACACATTCAGGTTCCCATCAAATGTCATCTTCAATGTGTTGTATATTAGACTTGGTATGTTACATCTTCAAGGAAGTCTAGGTAAGTTAACTTTAAAATAGTTTATTCCTTTAAAAACAGTTATTAACATCTCCATCACAGGAGTATAAATGGTTTGGTCGGATGACCATTCCATATGACAACTTAATAAGAACTGGCTAAAATATCAATATCACAGATATCATATAGTCAGTTATCTCAGCATTTAAACACATAATGTAAACTAAACATTAATAGAGGAAGACACCTGCATCCGGTGCGACACAACTCATGCTCACGGTTCATATTTGTGTTTATTCTTCATAAAAATGTTACATTGCTGAGGTTTGGCATTAGCATCCTGGTTATGACATGACTGTGGCATTTCTCACAATCGCTCCTACGTCCATATTGACTTCTTAGGTCATGTATTTAAACATGTAATTTTACATATATTACATTGACTCGGTCCAGCTACCTTCATTTTATTGACTATTTAACAATACATTAAAAACATGTTTACTAGGAGTGTGACTGGATATATATATATATATATATATATATATTAACTTTAGCCATAAGCAAATGATAAGGATGAATGTTCAAATAGGCACATTAAAAAAATGCATACTTAACAGACATTGTCAAAACAAGGAAAAAAATTGCATGATAAATACAGATCATGGTAAATTGCTAGCAAACGATTATATGGTACCAACAAAAAAAAAATACTGATATACATATGATTCGGTAACTTGTTAAAGAATAGTTATTACCTTGATAAAGATATAATTTTAGTGCACAAACACGAATTCCTGGTACGTGCACGTACCATGGTTTCGTACACACACACACACACACACACACACACATATATATATATATATATATGTATATATATATATATATATATAAATATATATATATACATATATATATATATATATATATACATACATATATATATAAATATATATGTATATATATATATATATATGTGTGTGTGTGTGTATATATATATATATATATGTATATATGTATATATATGTATATATATATATATATGTATATATATATATATATGTGTGTGTATATATATATATATATATACATATATATATATATATATGTGTGTGTGTGTATATATATATATATATATTATTAGATGCCCATAGATTCTTTATTTTAACATTTAGGGCTTATATATTTTATTAGGTGCCCAAAAAATTATTTGTTTTTTAAATGTTTTTTAAAATGTTTTTAAAATGCAAATGTTCTATAGTCTCTTCAACTACATAATACTAGCGTACTAACTGCTTTTCGTGCACAACACTTTTCCAAGACAATTTTTACTTCTTTGAGCGAATGAAGGGGCCAGTTTCAAACAGCTTTAGATTGAATTAAATAAGGAGTTTTGTCTGGACATGACAAAACGTTCTGTTTGAGCTCCATCTTATTTTTCCTTAACCTACGCCAAACAAAGATGTTAACAGCGATAAATATCATCACAGTAACGCTGATTGCTGCTAGTAACACGTAGAAATGAAGGTCTGCATAAGTTCGTGTCGGGTGGTCTATCTTGGTTAATTTCATCAACCACTTAGCCACACGTGCATTGTAGAGGAGAGGTAAAGATCGAATTGTAGTCGACCACGTGAAGTTTGCGAAGTAGGCCCGTTCTCTGATGATAGTTTTGATTCCATGGACCATGTAATTCAGGGATGTACCGATAGAACCATCTGCTGCAACGAAGATTTGGGAATAAGACGTGGATCCGTCCGGTCATGATACATTGAAGCCGGCCCTGTCGTATCGTATCCACGAGCCGTTGTTCAGTCTGCAATTGAATTTATTATTGTCAAAGGGATAAAACTTTTTCAGACAATTTTCATGTGTATGGGAGAGAGCACCGTCTAGCACTATACCTAACTCGCATGAATCCATTGAGTTTTTATGGAATTCAAAGGAATCAGCTGTACATATTTTTTTATTCATTGCGTCTGAACAGTGAGTTAATTGATTTAAGTCTTTAATTATCGTATATGTTTCCTTGTCTGGGGAAATCAATACGTGTCCTATCAAACTGGATATTACTGGATTTGAGGGATTCGTCATGAAAGTCGGAAATGGTGATATCCTGTAAGATTGCCAGGCATCGGAAGAATCAAAGGGAATTGTAATCATAATCCTGTGATTTTCAACGCTTACTGTAATTAGGCTGTAATAAAATTCTAACCTACATGCGTCTAACAAAGGAACATAACCTAATTTCTCCCGTCCGTTCTCCACAATTAACGTTAAGTCTCTTATCGGCAACATGACAGTACACCTTTAGTCGCTAACGTGATGGCTTCCACATGGTCTTTTGATTTCTCAATGAAATGTGCAATTCTATTATGTATATGATCTATTTTTGAATCATAATACGTTAACGTTGCCAACAAATCTTGTACTTCCATAATCTGACTGATATTACTAGAATGTTCGTTCACCAAACTCATAATTTGATTGATTGAAGCTAACTAATTCCTTAGTTCTGACAAAGTCAATTCATTTTCGTGAGTCAAAAACTCAATTTTCTTATTTTGATTACTAATCTTAAGATGATTGGAAATCCCTAAGCCTAAACTTGCAATAGAACCAAAGATGTTTAATGCAGCAAAAATAAACGGGTTACGTTTTTCAAGGTTATCGTGTCTTATTGTTCACATTAAAAGGTCACGAGCCAAAGATTCTGCCTCGTAAGTTTTATTTTGCAAGTCGTCGGATAGCATCTCCGCAACTTTTAGTGTCGATGCAAGCGAACTCTCTGTATTAAAAGGAAAGTGTCTTCTATGCATTTCATTTAACCCTGGATAGGTACGGTGGGTCGTTTGCGACCCCGAGCGTCAAAAAAAAACAGGTTTTTCTCACGTGACTCACCCCTGTGACTGAATTTGTGGGTGATCGACCTGCAGGAGGTGTCTCCCCTACACGCTCTAGTAGTGTCCAGATGTGCATTGCTGTAGCTGTACTCCTTCCCCGATTTCTGAGACGCGTCGGGGTCGTTCGCGTCCGAGTTTACCCTTCTGAGGTAGTTTGCATAATTATCAAAGTTATTACGTATTATGAAATTGTCGTAGAATGGTGCAACTTGTATAGGTTATCAGTTGTGGAAAGTCTTGGTGGATTGTTTGGCTACCATGTGCATGTTTTTTTTTTTAGTTAAAATGTCGTTCATCACCACGAGGACCATTTTACCGCGAGTGCCCCTTTTTCATTTTTTTTCATTTTTTTGCCAAGTCATTTTTCCGTAAGATATTGCCAGATATTGTCGTAAAACTTTTGCTTGTTTAGTGTTGGAAAGTGTGTCTAGATGATCTGGCTACCCATGCATGACTTTGTTTTTGTCAGATACGACGTAGTTATTGGTATATTGGGTATTTAACTGCGGTTACCAATTTCTGTTTTTTTTCAATATTTGTAAAAATTACTACGTAGTAAGGAATTGCCGTATATTATTCATTTTTTTTCATGTTTATGTGTTAGAAAGTGTGCCTTGATGGTTGGGCTAACACGTGCATGTCTTTTTTTTTATCTGAGATGTCGTATATTAGAATGTCGGGCATTTTACCGCGAGTGTCCCTTTTTAATTTTTTTTAATTTTTTTGCCAAGTCATTTTTCCGTAAGATATTGCGAAATAGTGTCGTAAAACTTTTGCTTTTTTAATGTTGGAAAGTGTGTCTAGATGATCTGGCTACCCATGCGTGATTTTGTTTTTGTCAGATACGATGTAGTTATTGGTATATTGGGTATTTAACTGCGGTTGCCAATTTCTGTTTTTTTTTCAATATTTGTAAAAATTTACTACGTAGTAAGGAATTGCCGTATATTATTGATTTTTTTTTTTCATGTTTATGTGTTAGAAAGTGTGCCTTGATGGTTGGGCTAACACGTGCATGTCTTTTTTTTTTATCTGAGATGCCGTATATTAGAATGTTGGGCATTTTTCCGCGAGTGCCCCTTTTTATTTGTTTTGCATTTTTTTGCTTAGTCATGTTACCGTAAGGAATTGGCAAGTAGTGTCGCAAAACTTATATTTTTATAGTGTTGGAAAGTGTTTCTAGATGATCTGGTTACCCATGCCTATTTTTTTTTTTAGCCAGATATGGCGTATATATAAGTATGTGTTCGATTTTCCTGTGATTGCCATTTTTTCGTTTTTTCCCATTTCTTTCAAAATTACTACGTACTAAGGAACTATCACAGAGTAATATTTCATTTATATGTTTATTTGTCGGAAAATATGCCTTGATGGTTTGCCTAGCACGTGGCTGAAATTTTTTTTTTCTGAAATGCCGTATATTAGAATGGCCATTTTTCCACGAGTGCCCCTTTTTATTTGTTTTGCATTTTTTTGCTTAGTCATGTTACCGTAAGGAATTGGCAAGTAGTGTCGCAAAACTTATATTTTTATAGTGTTGGAAAGTGTTTCTAGATGATCTGGCTACCCATGCCTATTTTTTTTTTAGCCAGATATGGCGTATATATAAGTATGTGTTCGATTTTCCTGTGATTGCCATTTTTTCGTTTTTTCCCATTTCTTTCAAAATTACTACGTACTAAGGAACTATCACAGAGTAATATTTCATTTATATGTTTATTTGTCGGAAAATATGCCTTGATGGTTTGCCTAGCACGTGGCTGAAATTTTTTTTTCTGAAATGCCGTATATTAGAATGGCCATTTTTCCACGAGTGCCCCTTTTTATTTGTTTTGCATTTTTTTGCTTAGTCATGTTACCGTAAGGAATTGGCAAGTAGTGTCGCAAAACTTATATTTTTATAGTGTTGGAAAGTGTTTCTAGATGATCTGGCTACCCATGCCTATCTTTTTTTTAGCCAGATATGGCGTATATATAGGTATGTGTTCGATTTTCCGGTGATTGCCATTTTTTCGTTTTTTCCCAATTCTTTCAAAATTACTACGTACTAAGGAACTATCACAGAGTAATATTTCATTTATATGTTTATTTGTCGGAAAATATGCCTTGATGGTTTGCCTAGCACGTGGCTGAAATTTTTTTTTTCTGAAATGCCGTATATTAGAATGGCCATTTTTCCACGAGTGCCCCTTTTTATTTGTTTTGCATTTTTTTGCTTAGTCATGTTACCGTAAGGAATTGGCAAGTAGTGTCGCAAAACTTATATTTTTATAGTGTTGGAAAGTGTTTCTAGATGATCTGGCTACCCATGCCTATTTTTTTTTTAGCCAGATATGGCGTATATATAAGTATGTGTTCGATTTTCCTGTGATTGCCATTTTTTCGTTTTTTCCCATTTCTTTCAAAATTACTACGTACTAAGGAACTATCACAGAGTAATATTTCATTTATATGTTTATTTGTCGGAAAATATGCCTTGATGGTTTGCCTAGCACGTGGCTGAAATTTTTTTTTTCTGAAATGCCGTATATTAGAATGGCCATTTTTCCACGAGTGCCCCTTTTTATTTGTTTTGCATTTTTTTGCTTAGTCATGTTACCGTAAGGAATTGGCAAGTAGTGTCGCAAAACTTATATTTTTATAGTGTTGGAAAGTGTTTCTAGATGATCTGGCTACCCATGCCTATCTTTTTTTTAGCCAGATATGGCGTATATATAGGTATGTGTTCGATTTTCCGGTGATTGCCATTTTTTCGTTTTTTCCCAATTCTTTCAAAATTACTACGTACTAAGAAACTATCACAGAGTAATGATTCCTCTAGATGTTTATTTGTCGGAAAATTTTGTTTACTTTTTTTTTGATTGAATATCATCAAATTTTTTTAGCTAAAATATTGTTTTACATTTTTTTTTTCGATTTTATTTCCTTTCAAAAAAAATTTTTTGGGTCAGAATTTTTATTTTATAATCGTAAAATAATCGACAATTATCCAGCAACCGACCATACAATTTTTATGCATATCCAATAATAATTAGATTAGTAAATAACACCTTGAAATTGACATACCCTTCCTACATTTCAAGTGGCAGATTAGGGAGTCTGAGTCAGTGTGGTTGGCGGCCATTTTGTGGACATATCCGAAGCGTAAGCTGCCCTATCTATATATATTCTTGTTCCCTATAGAATTTGTGATATTTTGGTATATTTTTACCTGCATAAATATCATATTATATATTAAATATATGTATTTTTTTACGAAATTTCCAAGTACTCAAAAAATTACCTTTAGATATGGCCCCTGATATAAATGTAATTTACAAAATAATGAAGATTTTTTTACATATTTCTATTTTAGGATAACATATGTTTATTCCCTAAAAAAATTAGCCACTTCCTATTTCATTTGGGTACCCAAAAAAATTCATGAAATTTGGACAATTTTTTTTGGCCAAAAAAAGTTACCCTTTTTTTCTCATTTCAGATCTTCACCTCCATGGGTCTGACTTCATCCAAAATACATCAAGATGTGTCCTAAACATTCAAGAATCAATTCCTAAAAGGATTTGTGTATATATGTATAAACTTTTTTTTTATGAATTTTTATGTCAGGTCTTTTTTTTCTACTTAATTTTTTAAAATATTTATAATAAATAGTTTTTCTGCAGATGAGTAGTATTTATCTTTACAGTTGTTTTAAGCATTCATTGAAGTTTTTTTTGGCAAAAGAAAAAAGGAGGTTACTGCAAAAACTGATTTTCAAGAATTTTTTTTGGCGTCGGGGTCGTTCGCGTCCGAGTATACCCTTAAAGGGGTGTCCGAGGACCGTACCTATCCAGGGTTGATGAAACAGCAAACCTTGAAATGGCGCTCTTTAAGCTAGTGACGTCATTCTCTGGGAGAAAAATTGCTTGGATACGTACTTCTACAACTACGTTACTTGATGTAATAAAAAAGTCTTCTTGTCTTTCTACTATAGTGCCATATTTAAAATCTATGATTTTAGTTTTAGAGCTATTCCCACACGAGAAAAATGTCTGAGCGAACAATATCACTCCTAACAAAAAAAAACTTCATCTTGGAAACCTGTAATGAGAAAAATGCATGTAATTACTCCTGTATTAAGAAGAAAAAACTTTTAACATATAAGGTTCACAAAAATAAAAAAAATGAAAATTTTCTATCACTTCTTTCCCTCTTATTTTAATTTCTTATGTGAGCCAATGGTACGATTCTCTCATCAGTGGGTTGGGATACGTTTTGAACTCTAAACCTATTGGCCGTTAATGTTTCCAAAATGTTAAATGGGCCTTCAAACTTAGGTGTTAGTTTATAATTGAGTCCTTTACATACATTTACCTGTATGTATACATTATCACCCACGGTATATGTTTTAGTTGGCTTCGCTATTTTATCATGATTCCTTTTCATCATGATTTGTGATTCTTCTAAATTCTTTCAAAGGATATCAAAACGACTTTTGCTTGCATTTATACATTCTTTTAAAGGATTTGATAAATTAGTTGTGGGCATTAATACATGGAAAGGCGTTCTAACTGGGGTACCATACAATGCCTCGTGCGGTGACATTTTAATTGATATATGATATGAATGATTCAGAGTACTCAGTACCGCAGGTATTGCAATATCCCAGTTGGGGTCTGAACCCCCTAGTGTTACTCTTAATATATTTAAAACCTTCCTATTCGCTCTTTCCACTAGCCCATTCGACTCTGGGTGATAGATCATAGTATTGATTTTCTTCATGCTAAGGAATTCACACAATAAGGTAAGAAAGTGATTATTAAATTCTCCACCCGAGTCTGAGATTATCCTGTGTGGAATTCCATGTTTACAAATGTAACACTCGTAAAACTTCCTAGCGCATTCAATCCCAGTTTTAGTTTCAAGTGCTATTAGTTCTGTATATCGAGTCAAAGCATCTACAATTACTAAGAGGTGCTTATTTCCTCTGTCTGACTCGTAAAATCCTGTTAATAAATCTAAATGTATCCTTTCAAAGGGTTGATTGGGCACGGGATAAGCCCCTAGGCTGACAGGTGTTTTGTGTGCCCGTTGTTTTCCTGACAAGTGCGACAATTAGCTATGTGGTTTTTTTTATATCTGTAAGCATCGTATGCCAATAAAGCAATGATTTGGCTTCCTGTAACATTAATGAGAACCCCGGGTGTCCATGCAATGGATTTGCATGCAACCAATTTAGGACAGTGGATATAAGTAGGATTGGTACTACTACCTGGTCGTTAGTCACATGTGGTGTATTGCCGGTTTTCCTTGTCACGGATCTACACAGAATATTGTCTTCGATTATATAATTCTGCTGCTTATACTTTATATATTCCTTTTCCTTACTATTGCCTTCCAAAGCATTTATAATTTTTTCTAATATCTGACCTTTTCTTTGCTCTGTCTGTAATAATTCAGCACTCCAGCCCAGATCTTCTTTTTCAGGTATAGTTTTAACAATAGGCATGGATGTTGATATATCTATTTATTCAGCTAAAGGCTCCGTACAAGATGACACGGGGTTACGTGATAATGCATCGGCAATGATATTTGCTTTCCCTGGTAAATACCCGATTCTCACGCCAAAGTCTTGAATGATCAAATGCCACCGAGTTCGTTTGGGGCTGTGGCTGAAGCCTTTAAAGAATTCGGTTAGTGGTTTATGATCAGTAAGAACCTTAACGGGATAACCGTATATTATGAACTTAAAATGCACTAGTGAATTAACAATAGCTAGCCCTTCCTTGTGTATTACTGCATACTTACTTTCGGAAGTTCTCAGTTTTCGAGAATAAAAAGCTATCGGGAAAAATTGTTTTTCATATTGCTGAAGCAATACCCCACTTACTCCTAAGTCTGAGGCGTCTGTTGAAATGAAGAATTCCTTACCGAAGTCAGGAAATTTTAAGATAGGAGAACTACACAGTTCATCTTTCAAGGTATTAAATGCCTGTTGATGCTGCTCAGACCATATGAAATCTACGCCCTTCTTCGTAAGATCAGTTAGGGGAGCGGCTATTATTGAATAATTGCGTATAAAACGTCTGTAATATCCACTACACCCCAGAAATTGCTGTATTCCCTTAAGATTAGTAGGTATCGGAAAGTTACGGATAGCCGACACTTTATCATGGACTACTTTAAGACCTTGGCTTGACACTGTAAAACCCAAATAGACTAATTCTGTTTTGAGAAATTCACACTTACTAATCTTTACCCTTAAGTTATGTTGTCTTAGTCTCTGTAGTACTAGTTCTAATTTACTTAGATGTTCTTCTAAGGTATTTGAAAAGGTCGTCCATATAGCATGCAATATATCCCCTAGCAAGTCTCCAAACACTATGTTAATCATTCTTGTAAATGTTATGGGAGCACAACGTAAACCAAAAGGCATCCATAAAAATTCATAATGTCCCTTGGCTGTGCTGAAGGCTGTGTATGAGATACTATTTTCTTCTAATGATATCTGGTGAAAGCCTTTAAGTAAGTCCAAACTGGTAAAATATTTGTTCTGACCTAACAAAGATAAAATATCCTCAGTACATGGCACTGGGAATCGATCAGGGATCGTCTCCTCATTTAGGCGATGGAAATCTACGCAGATACGCCATGTTCGATCTTTTTTCGGTACAACTATTAATGGAAAATTATAAGGGCTGTTCGATTTCCTAATGACTCCTTCTTCTAGCATTTTACCTACTTCATCATTTATTTCATTCTGGAATTTCATAGGGAGTCTCTACGAGGGTACATAGATAATTTTCTGCTTGTCCTTTAACCATCCATAGTGGAAAAAACATCATGATACTCAGTTAAAGGTCCAAAAAATTTCTGCTGAATTTCTTCTTGAATGTCTTTATTGATTTTATTTTTAATAGATTGCAAAAGGGATTCATCCGCAACTGATTGAGCGTGATAGATTTCGGCAACGATAAGAATACGATGTTTATAAACTTCTACAACAAAGATATGTTGATTTTTGTGAATTACTAAAGTGGTATTTAAATGATTACAGACTTCAATATTACATTGTTGATGTGAGCCTACTGTATAAATAGCTTGTGTGACGGACAATCAGTTAGTTTTCAAAGTGTCGGAAAGGATTAATATTTCAGATCCCGGTAACGTTTTCTTTATTTGCACTATTGAATTCAAATGTACGATCGGCTCGATAGATTGCGTGCAAGATGATATTACGGGTGAACGAGAATTCTGTTGGGTCGCGTATATTATTTCTTTATTAGTGAGACAAGTTATTGGTTCTTCAACGTACGTCACTGTTTAATTGTCGTCTCCTTTTTATCCAAAACTGATTTTAAGGTATTAGAAGACTTATAGAATTTTCCTCTGATATACACGCTGTGCTTGGCAGGGGCTAAAATAATGTTTTGATTACCCATAGATGGATATCCTATAATTACAGCTGGATCCATATCAATGTTTTGTACAACAACAAATGTATCGGCAAACGTGCACTTACCGACCTTGAACTGAACATGAGTTATGCCTATTACATTTAATTCATTATTTCCCATACCCGAGAGCCTTACTCCGGACTTCTCTATAGGGAAGTTCAAAAACTACAAATAATCCATGATATTACGTGGAGTACCAGAGTCAAAAAATAATGTAAAGGATCGGTGTTCTAAATTTACAGCATATAATGTTGGTCGTAACTCATTTTGACTTATCATTGTGTGAATTTGTTGCAAATCTACGGGAGCATGCACTAATTTATTTGATTCGGTCGTGTGTTTCGTAGGAAAATCTATTGCCTCACAATGATCTGGTAAAACATTAAATGGATTATTCAATACTACTGATGTTGATATGAATGACCTTGACCCAACATCACTCTCTTCCCTACTGGTGTTAATTATGTGGTATTTGCTTTGCTCTGCACATTCTGAAAATTAGTTTGACCTTGCGAGTTCTGGTTTGACGGCCCAGGATCAGTGTTATTTGAAGAACTGTTTATTTATTTCTGAACTACATTGACGTTTGGCTGTATCTTCTTATTGAACTGAGGATTTTTATTTTTATTTCCATATGGAACTGACTGTTGAATTGACTGTGAATTTGACTG
>NC_090757.1:79469681-79479681 GCF_036898095.1 Palaemon carinicauda
ATTTTCCCGAGTGGGTTGTCAGTGGGATGGAAGCAGGCAAAGTGGTCAGACTAAGCATCGTTGGTCACAATATCCGTGGTCAAAGTGACCCCGTCATCATGAAGGTTCAAACCACAAGTGCCCAACATCGAGCTGCTTCAGGTTAGAATGTTCTTGCTGGTATTTGTATTTTCCCGTTAACTTTCGAGATGTTTTTTTCTAGTAATCCCATATGATTAATGGCCTCTAAACCTCATCTCCCTTGATTTCCAAACCTAATTTAAAGTCTTAGGATAGCCCTCAGCTTTGGACTCAATATGATCAAAAATAATAAATTATTAATTGTTATTTTCATTACGATTGTTGTTGCATCGGAATTCTGCCATAATTCTTATTTTTCTGGAGGTGTTACCCTTGCAATCATTGACCTTCAATTTCTAAGATAATTATAGTTACCGGACGCATAAAATAGATTGAAATTTTTATCGTATGGTACCTAAATTGGTCAATATGCATTTTATTTTACAACGACCAACCCCACAAATAATAATCATTATTTGATTTTTAGTGCAAACCAAATTATACCTTATAATTTTCTTGCTACACATATTCCATAAATACAAAAGCTTCTGTTACATTTTTCAGAAAAAGAAACTGATGTGGAAGTTACTCCCATCATGGATGCTGCATTGGGAGTCGTAGGGGTGATTTTGCTGTTACTCTTAGTAGGAGTAGTCATTGTGCGAAAGACGTACAATTGCCAAAGAAAATCAGTTACTGAGAAGACATTGGCTTCATCCTCTGGCGAAGGATTAGACCCGGATGTTGTTCAGTCAATAAAACGTCTGGACGTTGTCCCGTGTGTCCAAGAGGAACATACAAAAGAAGAATCAGATCCGATGTTCACTTACTCTGAGCACAGGCATCTTCCCATCAATGGAGGAGTGCCAGATGAAACGCATCAAATTACAGTAGAAAGCATAGGAGATGAAGACCTTGTTTCCTGCCAAATATCAGCAGTTTTATTTAACTCACCTCGACAACGTCGTTCATGTGATATAGATACACAAGTAAGTTTAAAAAGCTTGATACATCCCATGCTAGATATCCTACATAATATCATGCCAGATTGTTTGAAAAATATACGTTAAAATAAGTCACGAAATAAAGAACCATCTCTGAAAACATGTAAATATTAGGTTCCTTAGTTTTACAAAGATATTTAGTCATTCAAATTCATGGTTATTCCTTCATAGAATTGCTCCTTGTGCATTAAAATGTATCACTATGAACAATCTACAAAGTCTATTTTATTTTCATATAATTGATAAGGTAGAATTTTTTTAAACAACAGAAAATCAAGAATATTCTCCATCTCTTTCAGAGCCTCAACCTGTCCCAAGAGCAAAGCGAAGATTCAGGAGTGTCTGAATCAGAATCTGATAATGAAATAAAGCTCCTAGAAGAAGAGAAGAAGTTATCTTTTATACCAAGTCCTCAAGGTAAATCACATCCATCTTACATTGCTCTACAATTAAACACAGCCATAAAATCAGAAGATCAAGTGTTATCTGATCGAGATTCAGGTAGCACACATCCATCAACCTTCACTGATGTATCTGAAAGTGGTAGGACAGTTTCAAAAAAATCCCATAAGTGGTCTCCGGTAGGATTTTCCTTAAGACAAATACCTTTTGATGTCTCCTCGAGAAACATGATTCAAAGATCACTGCCAGGGAAAATAAAGAGAGGACCTCCTTATCAAGAAGAAACTACAACACCAGTTGAAGCAATAGGCCTTGATTCAACTCCAATAGGAGTTCTTAGTCCTTTTACCAACGAAAGCCTGATACATGCTAAAGAAAAGAATATGTGTCTGTTACCTCAGAGTGAGTCAGTGTCACAGTCTTCCGAACACCCTAAAAAAGATCCAGCAAGAATTCTTGGCATAAGTAAGAGTGACATTGGAGTACCTGTTACCTTATATAAGGCAGATAATGGGGAACTTCTTCTGATGCCAAAAAAACCCTCTGATTATGGAGATATTGGGGTGCAATTGTCCACAGCACCAATCTATACAATCTCTACTCTTCCAAAAGCAACTGGAAAGAAAAGCAAAAGCAGTTTAGAAACTAGGCCTAAAGAAAAGGATTATCTTCATATAGAAAAGGACGACCGGAAATTGCCAAAAAAATTCTTCAATGATAAATACACTTATACAAAGCATGCGGAACCCAGAATATATGTTCCTCCAATACATCCCGACGTCTGCAGAAGGGAAAGTTCAGTGTAGATTAGATCTAGCTCCGTCAAACTTCTACAATATTTGAGTATGAAATACATAAGAAAATCATTAGTTGAAACTTACACAAGAATTTATGATCTTTTAGTTATTATTGTATCAAAGTTGAGAAAAAAAAACTTGATAGTTATGGAAAATAAAGATTTGGTGATTATTCATTATTTACCTCGATAGAGTTTATGATTATATTTTCATATTGAGTGACTGAAAAAGTAGCAAGATGTAAGGCAATTAGTTAGCTATTTACATTTGGTCAAGGATTTTAAAAATAAAAGATCATAATTCTTCAGCAATTTTGAAAATACTCAATATTAGTACACATCTTATAATTATTTACTAGGTATTTTAAGTGAATTGTCTGCATATTGCAGATTGAGAACATATGCATGTATCATGCTACCAATAAAGCCGAAACAAAACGAGTAAATGGCAGACTTATTTATTCATGGGTTTTTATCTTGGTAATACCATTAATTGTTAATTCTGGCCGATTACTATCAATTGGGAAATATGATTAAATTTGATCAATTGTTCTTATTTATACAATCATTGAAGAAAATTTGGGTATCTTTTAGATAAAACTCTCACTGGAACATTCATAATATCAAATAAGCATTTGGATATAGCACCACACCCATCATCTCCATATAAAACTTAGGAAAATTAAGTATTGGACAACGATAGAAATATGATAGCTCCTCTCTCTCTCTCTCTCTCTCTCTCTCTCTCTCTCTCTCTCTCTCTCTCTCTTAAGACTCATTTTCAGCCACTTCCACCTCAGTAAGGCCGGCCATAGGGATAAATGAATGTGTAAGTACACATGCCAAAAAACAAGGAAAAAAAATGCAAGTTACATATATAGATCCTTGGGACACTTTCTGTAGTGAGAAAAAACAATATACAAAAGAGATGGAATACACTTTAGTGAATAAAGCAAGAGAATATACGGAAACCAGAAACTTACACTTGTACAATTACTCAAGGAACACAGTAGACAAAAGACAGACTCTACACTTAGAAAATCCTCAAACAATAAATAGAAGAAATTGGGCAGAAAATCTAGATAATGCAGGTAAACATTAAACTAAAACATTAGTAAACACTAGTAAATCAGGGAAAACAGCAAAGGAATAGGGGAAGAGAAAAGAAAATATTGAAAATATCGTCGGAGAGGCCCAAATTAATGGGCTCGGCCGGTATGCCAATATATGGGGTTAACGACGTAAAACACAAAATCTTGAAAAAGCTCACTGACCTTCATATTGGTAATGGAGAATGCATAAACATAATACTTTGTCAAAATTCCTATTACTTTCATAGTTACAGGGTAATTAGTAAAAGTAACCCAATAGTCCGAAAACATTAATCTCTACTAGAAAATGCAGTATTTCTTCTGTTATTGTAAATATTAAAAAAAAAAAAAAACGAAGCGCTAGCATCTGTATAGATTCCATGAGTCAGAAAACGAAGTATTATATCCTTCGGCCTTCAGTGCTATGACAAACCTCAGGGAGAGTACACGTTTGAGTTTGACCTCTGACATTCGCTCAGTTTTACGTCAGTTTTTCTTGGTTTCGGCAAGAATTTCATCATGCCAAAGAGGAAAAGATGATTTCAATGTCTCACCAACATAAGGAAGAAGAAAAATAGCTCTTATAAGAGTTCAGAAGTGGGTAATATTGGTGATATCAGTGGAGTTAGTGATGGAGAAAGAGAGAAAGTGGTGTGAATGGAGTAGCGGCCGCCTCGCCTAATAGGAGCCTAAAGAAGGAAGATATTGAGCAAAGGGATCTTCGCATATGTTTGAATCATGATAAATAACATTGTTTTGGTTTATTAATATAAAAGAAATATAAAATTCATAATAATCATGAATTATCATTATTGTCTTTGTAAAAATACAAAGGAAAACTTTGAACGCCCGTATCTCAAAACTATACTTATTGAGCTTCAAATTCTATCTTTACCATTAGTTTTAAAGATATACTATTGAAATTTGGTCTATAACTTAGAAAGACATGATAAAACAATAAAATATAGCCCTTTTTCACAACTTTTATTTCACATTTTTTTTCTAAATTTTTTCCCTTATTTTTAGGGTTATTTTTTTAACACAATGAAAAAATTCTTATTAAAGCCAAAAAATTACTTTTAGAAAAAAAAATATTTGATTGGAGGTCTGCATCAGGTCTATATGGGATAGTAGACCCAGGTCTTAATGTTAATTATCAAGGGAGGAGATAGTATTTGAAAAACACTCATTTTCAGAATAAATCACCCTGGCATCGCAAAACAAAAGGTCAGAGGCAGAATTCGTATGTAGATTGAAGATATTCTAAGTCACCTTGTTAAGTGGTATGAGTGTGAAAGTCCTGTCCTTAAAAAACGGCATTAGCATGCTGGCCCCCCTTTAAGGCTAAGTCAGTTAGAAAGAAAATGTTAAACTTCAGGACAATGATAGCTAGTGAGGAATTAGATGTCTTAAGCATTACCAAGACCTGTATTCGAGGAAAGAAGGGGGGATTTCATCGGAGAATACGAAATCCCAGGTTTCAAGCTTTTCAGGAAACTGCCTTACCCCCCCCCCACCCCCCCCCCCCCCAAAAAAAAAATGTTGAGGGGTAATGCTCTATGGTAAAAATCCGCTAAACCCAATAGAAATTAAACTAAAAGCCGAATATGAATTGGCGGGTGCAAGTATTATCACCATGGGATAAAAACATGTCCATATCACTAATATACAAACCCCAACATCAATCGCAAGAAAAGGACGAAGAGTTGTACAAACACCTTGGACACTCGGTGAACAGTAAGTTAGCTGTCCTATGGGGAGACTTCAATGTAGCAATAAACAGGGAGAATATAAATTCTACATCATGTGCAGAAGGGCACAGGCTACTAGAATTTATCAACAATGGATCTATTCCATCAGTGGGTCGGCAAACCAAGTGGATACAACATATTAGATATTGTGCTAGCAGCAAAAGAAATCTTAGTATACATTGTCTCAGTAGGCTAAAATATTGGCAAAGGGGACCAAAGAATAGTTAAGTTTCAGGTAAATATTCCTCACCAAAAGGAAAGTAAGATTATAAAAAAAATGTAGACTACAGGCAGGAAAACTGGATAAAACTGCAGGAATGGACTAAGAGCTTAGAGTACGACAAAACAGGTAGCATAAATACTCACTTGCTGTAGGCTCGTTTTTAGAAATAGGTAAAGAAAAATGGGCAAAATGTATACTGCATAGAAATTTTTTTTCCAAATGAAACTCTACAACCCAAAATAATGGTTCAACAGAGAAATAGCCAGTGCAATAAGAAACGGAAACATAACCATATGGGTCCACAGCTTTCAATTCGTGAAATTTCTGAGTACAAAAAAGTTAAACAGAAATATAGATAACTAGTTAGAAATTTCTTGATCAATGGAGAGAAAGGAGTGGCTTCAGCTAGTAAAGAGATCCCGAAAGAATTATTTTCCCATTTAAAGAGTAGAAAACAAATAAACAATAATATTAGCTTGTTAACAGACACGGAGTGTAATATCATAACAAATGATTTGGAAAAAACAAACTGATGAATGCATATTTCACAGTCGTATTCACTAGGGAAGAATCAACGACCCTCCCCGAGCCACCTATCAAATTATGCAGGGCCACAACCACTAAACAGAATCACATTAATCACCTTCATGATGGGAAAAAAAAAAGGATTCAGTAAGTCTAAGGTATCAGGTCCAGAGGATATTCATGAAACAAAGATTATAGAACTAGAAGAATAGATAACCCTACACTTTTACAAAATGTCGTGAAAGACAGCCAATGACAGAAATGCACCACATGTATGGAAACTTGATAATGTTCCTCCAGTCCACAACCACAGACCTGTGTGTCTAATGTTAGTGCCATGCAACACTTTTAAATCAAATATAGTAGATTTAATAGTAGAACATATAGAGAAAAACAATCTTCTGATAGACAGCCAGTATGGTTTTAGACAAAAGAGATCCTGTGTGAAAAGTCTGTTGGATTCTTTTTCATAAGTTTATCATTTATAATAAAAGCAGGTCAATAGATATCTTATACCTAGATTTCCAAAAGACTTTTGACAAAATCCCTTAAAGAAAAAATAATGATTACACTAGGCATCATTGACGAGCAAGCTGAATGGATCGAAGATTGGCTGACAAAACGTAAACAGAGAGTTGTAGTCAGTGGAGAAGCCTCAGTGTAGGTAACTTTTACAAGCAGAATACCCCAAGGATCCGTCCTTGGCCCGTAACTATTTCTGACATGCATTAACGACATAGATTTAGGATTAACCAGTAGAATAACCAAATTTTTTAGTGATAATAAAGTGGGCAACATTGCTGCAAACTCAGAAGATGTAGAAGCCTTAAGAGAGGATCTAATTAGGTTAGGTGAATGGTCTGGAAAATCGGAATTCCTCTCAATTGTGGGAAATACAAAGTTATGCACACAGGTTGTAGCAATACAAACAGATTACTCACTGCTGGGTAATGAAATAGAATTTATGGACCAGGAGGAAGATCTTGACATTATCATTAGCCAAGATTAGGAGATCACTAAACAGAGCATAAAATCTGAAAAGAGAGCATCAAGACTGATAGATTACATAAAGAGATATTGAAAATACAAAGATAAGGACACTGTACTTCAGCTGTACAGACAAAATTAATACGATTTAACAGCATAACACAAGATGACATCACCAGAATTATCAAGATAAAGAAAAAAAACTGCGCGATCGATCCTATGCCAGTATCTGAAGTAATTGGAGAGAGAGACTTTTCTAGTCTAGCCAAAATAATAATGAGAATAGAAAATGCAAGCATTGATGAATGTAAGTTTCCTAAATCTGAGAATTCATTTTGTGCTTGTATCTTCGCTCTCCCCTCGCACTAGAAAGAACCTGAAAAAACATGTCTGTTTTTCTCATTGGAAACGGTGTCAATTTTAAACATGAAAATTCTTGTTGCCTTGAGCTTTTGTATATAAAGGAGAGTGTTCTATAATTAACTCACTCAGTTGCTTTCACCCTGCCTTTGAGTCACAACTTTTTCTCGGCTCGTCACTCCAGGGTCACTAATGTGACGAGCCGAGAGAAGGTTGTGACTCAAAGGCAGGGTGAAAGCAACTGAGTGAGTTTATTTTTGAACACTCTCCTTTATATACAAAAGCTCAAGGCAACAAGAACTTTCATGTTTAAAATCGACACCGTTACCGATGAGAAAAACAGACATGTTTTTTCAGGTTCTTTTTAGTGCGATGGGAGAGCGAAGATACAAGCGCAAAATGAACTATGTACGATCGTGTGACACACGGTTGGTACAAAGCTTTCAAATACCTAAAAGACTACTTTGTTGGTAGAAATTACTGTGTACAAATGGGAAACTCTTATTCATCATATGAACCCTTAAACAGAGGAGTATCCCAGGGGAGTGTACTTGGCACAATCTTATTCTGCATCTATACTATTGGTCTATCAAAAATGCTACAAAGGCATGGCGTGAAATTTAAACTATTTTCAGATGACACACAATTTCACTTCTCCATAAATGATACACATGACACTACTTAAACTCTTAATCGAATCCCTGATAGTGTTAGAGAATGGATGACATTTAAACAAATAAAATTTAATGAGAACTAAACTGAATTCATGGTGGTGGGCAAGAGAAACAGCGTGAGAAACTTAGGTAATATTCAAATGAACATAAATAATGACTCGGTGCTGATATCTAGTAAAGTTCGAGATCTAGGTGTATTTCTTGACTGTAACTTGTCTCTATATGCCCAAATAAATGATGTAATAAAAAGTGCTGGTTATCATCTAAGAAATATTGCGTTTATAAAAAAAGTACCTCGACGAAAATTCTGTAAAGAAACTTGTAATAAACTGTGTTATTACCAGGATTGACAACTGCAACTCTATCTACTACAATTTAACAAAAGTGCAACTTAAAAAATTACAAAACATAATAAACAGAGAAAGGATCACCTCTATACTAATCGATTTACATTGACTGCCGAATAAAGGGAGAATTGAATTTAGAATATGTACAATAACCCACCAAATTATCAGAACCAGTCGTCCAAAATACGTAAGAGAATTGCTACATATTGTGCAGCCAACAAATCGTGTCGACACGAGAATAGTTACAGATGGTCTCAAACTGTTGGAACCTAGATTTATGTCCACTTTGGGCTCCAGAGCCTTTAAATATGCGGACACGAGACTATAGAATATGCTCCCACGAAACATTCGAATGACTGAAGACATTAAGGCTTTCAAGAGGAAACTGAAGACTTTCTTATTTCATGAGTCTTTTGACAGTGAAGATTCAACAGTAAATAAACAAAACGTTATCTGAAAATATAAATACTCTGAACGAACAAGGTAAAACGACAGTGGAGGTCCTGTAGAGAGTGGGGTTCTCCTGCTGTATGGGACCGGAAAAGCAGCCATCAAAGTAAAGTAAGTAAGATCCCATCTAGAACACGAAGTCTATTTCAGGGCTCCAAGTATTTAGAAGGATGTAGAAAGACTGAAAACAGTACAAGCTAGGGCCACCTAACTAGTTACAACATTAAGGCAATCTGAATATAGACGGAGGATGGAAGGTTTGAACTTGTTTCATTTTCAAACTCGACGACTAAGGATACAGTTCCTAATGCATTCAAAATTTTAAAAGGAGTAACAAATTTAGATTAATTACAACAATGTGTTCATGTTTAGCACAAATCAGTCCAGAGGTAATGGATACAAACTGGAGTTGAAAAAATACACCACTTAATGGAGTAATTGCTTTACATTCAAAATGATAAAAATATGGAACAAACTTCTGGCGGATGTAGTGAACAATAACACGGTAAACGAGTTCAAGAACAAGTTAGATGAGATCATAAAAACTATCTGAACGTTTAAACCAAATCACTCCACTCAGGAGCAAATGGAGTCTCTCCGGATGACTAAAAAGTCTTTGAGACATCCAGAATTCTTGTAACTCCTTGTAACTCTCTCTCTCTCTCTCTCTCTCTCTCTCTCTCTCTCTCTCTCTCTCTCTCTCTCTCTCTCTCTCTCTCTCTCTCTCTCTCTCTCTCTCTTCTTTGTAAAATATATAAAAGAGGACGAAATGTATACCGCATAAAAAAATTTACCAAATTGATCTCCACAGCCCAAATGGTTCAACAAAGAAATAGCCAATGCAATAAGAAACAGACTTGAACATAAATCAGTGGGTTCACAGCCCTCGATTATTGAAATTTTCGAACACAAAAATTTAAGCAGAGATATATATAAATTATTTAGAAATTCCAAGATCAATGCTGAGAAAAGAATGGTTTTATTTAGTAAAGAAAATCCGAAAGAAATTGTGCATATGTAAAGAGTAGAAAACAGTAAGAAAAATAAATTAGCTCATTGAGATACTCAGAGGATAATATAACAAAGGGGTTGAAAAAAAACCAAACTGATAAATGTATTTTTTTTCAAAAACATATTCACCAAGGAGGAATCAACAACCCTCCTCGAAACAGCTATTAAATATGAAGGGCCACAGTTACTATACAGAATCACCTTTACAATGGAAGCGGTCAAAAAGAAAGCAAAGGGCCTCAGTATGTCTAGGACACCATGTCCAGATGATATTCATCCAAGAGAAATTATGAAACTAAAAGAAGAGATAACACCACAT
>NC_090757.1:79484681-79489681 GCF_036898095.1 Palaemon carinicauda
AAAGGGAAAATAGCGATAACGATAGGAAATCAGGAAGAAAAATCCTAAGGAACTAATAGCCACAAATCCTACTAGAGAAATTTTGAATAATTTAAATAGTTGCAGGGAAGTTAAAACAGTAGACTGGAACAAGGCGCAAAAAATTACCCTAGAGTTAAACAGAATAATGGGCAGAAATTTAGGTAAAAAACAATTAAAATAAATAAGAAAGGACATAGTAAGTCTTGGAAAAGATTACATAAAAGGGGATAGAAATCAGGCAGAATAATGAAAAAGGGGAGACATACAGGGCAGACAGGCAGGCACAGAAATAAAGAACCCCATCATGAAATAAACAAAGACACTCCTCAGAACGCCCTCCGGCACAAAGAAGTTAAATTCAAATCCTCCAAATAGTGAAAAAGAAACGAATTAAAAATACTTAGCCGGATAGGAAGGAAGTCAGGAAGATGAAAAATATTATATAGGAAAGATAGGCATATGTAGCGGAGGTACATCCACGTTGCAAGTGACTATTTTATCTTATAGAGACTCTGGCAAATATAGTTGATATACTAGGATGCAATACAGTAATAGAATATTGTGAAATACCTGCTTCCAAATTTTAAGGGTGAAAATAAATGATTTGCATAAAATGAAATGCAAACAAGTAAAAATAAAGGGGTATGAACTGACAGGTTAGATAGAGAATTAAATGCCAAAATGTGCCAACTGATGAATAAAGATGTAATTTTTTTGGAAGTAACATTTCCCAATAAAGCCTCAAAATATCGATCAAAAACGATACTATGATGAAGTATGAATTTTTTTTTTTGTGAGAAGTGCAGGCTTAAGATAAAGAAAAAAAAATGAGATAGGGTATGATTCTACTTGTCAAAGACAAATCTTTTACAAAATTGGCCACTTTGTATGAGACGAATTTGACAGAAGAAACAGACTCCGGACTAAGAAAGGGAAATTGAAATTAATTAAAAAGACAAGGAGAAAGAAAGTTGAGAAATAGGATGAGTAGCCAAGAATAGATATACTCCTTGTAAATATATATTAGGCGCCATATAAATAAGATAGAATGTCGACAGATAACACAGTGAATAAAATAGAATAGCCTAAATTAAAAGGGAATTCCAAGAAATTATTGTCATAGGAAGTTGAAGCTATAGGCCTATAGAATTAAAAGAAATATGTTGCTGTTAGCCACAAAGATTTAAGATGAAGATATAGGCATATGAATAATAAATGAGCTTTGATGCTATTAAGTAAATATAAAGTCTGATCAGTACTGAAAAATATAAAAAGCTAGAATTTAGCTAGAGAAGTCATAATGATGCCTAAATAAAAATAACCCGCAGAGATAAAAAAGATAAGTTAACTAAAAATAGGATGCCAGAGTCTGTCAAAAGAGACAATAATGCAGTTCAGATGAAGGAAAATACATGCACACCAATTAATTAATACTACTCCGGATAAAATAACTCATCTAAATGACGGGTAATGACTTCTAAAATAAAGGAGTAGAGATTACAGTTAGGTAATCAGGAAGGGGCATAATTTACCATAAAAGTAGGGATAGATGAGAAATAGGCAGAGATTAGCCATTTCAGGCGATATGTTAGGCAGAATAGAATAGAAACATCGGCGCCAGGGAAACTGCCAAAAACTTATTAAAACTTTTACATATACCGGTATAAATCATGAAATATTACCTATCAGCCAACGCCCCATAAGGAACATGGTGAGTGTTAAAATGAATTAATAAGTCTCCTTATGAATCTCCTGAGATATATTACCCAATGAGGATATAAATATTAGACTAGTTAGATCATCATAAGTAAAATATAAATGACATGTCTATCCCCATAAATAAATAATGTTTGGCTCGATTATTGAGGAGTAAATACATAGAGAATATTGTAAGTACCATGGTCAAAGAATACCAGCCATTCACGGCTATTAGCATTTTGAAGAATGTTAGAAATTAGAGTGAAGTCGACGGGCTCACCTCAGCTCCTCTAACTATTAACAGGATGATGATCTAGTATTTGGAGACAGAATGAATAAGTCTATAGAATGATGTTACTAAGTTTAGTAAGAATATAGAGCCATAAATATAATAGAACTAGTCTTGAATAGGGAGAATAGCAGGATAAAGAACCAGATTAAAGAGTGACCCATCCCTAGAATTGAAAAGGGTAAGTAAAGAGTGTAGATAGATTTAAGATATTTAGAGAAATAAGGGTTAAAGTGGAAATCCTGCTCCACTAAGATTTGACAGATATAGAAGATTTTTAGGAATGATAGGATCTTAGGGAATAGTAAGCGGCATTTGCTAATTTACCCAAGCCTTAAAATAACGTTAACCTAAAAATATGTAGTGTGCAAATGAAATAGAAGGCTATAAGTAATGAAGAGAAATGAAATTTTGATCCTACATTACCTTAACCCGATCTCTTACCAGGAGTTATAAAAATAATGTGTGAAGCCTCATAAATATAAAAAGAAATGTCTCATTAAAAAGGTGAAACCCGAAGAAGGGTAGTGAATCATGCAAGTAGTCCTAAATTAAATGGAAAATAACCGAGTAGGATAGATTATCCAAATAATGGTCTAGAGAAGTTTAAAAATTTGTTCAGGGTATAGAGTATGTGTTTTCATTGATCATAAGAATTATTGTGACTTTGCTGTCCAAGAAGGACTATTGTTGATGAAAGAATAAAAGGAATCTTTGGAGCCTTAAAGTATTGCATGTTTGTCCAGGATAAATCACTTTATTGGTAGGTTTATGATGATGAAATAAGGATTATTTAAAAAAGACAGGAAGATGTTAAAAAGAAATATAACTACCAATATTTTGTTTCAGTTGTCAGGTAAGAAACCTAGAAATAGGGACAATTAAAATAGAAGAAGAGAAACCAACGATTACTAGAAATGATGTAGGTGACTTGCTCCCAAAAAATAGGAATCATAAAACAGGATTGCATATTGCTTAACGGGATACATACAAAGAATAGGGAGAAATACTTGTTCAAGGATAGAAATTCCTGACATACTAACAAAATACTAACAAAAACTCATGCTCAAGTTAGTAGGACATCCAGTAATCAAAGAATGAATTTAATGATGAATTATTTTTTTACCTAACATAGATGTTTGAGATTTTAAAATTAAAGCCACATATAAGAAGTATAAGGGTCATGTAAAGGTAAGAATCCTTTAGAAATTACGATTGCATTTTCTCAATCCCAGGGTGATGGTACCAATGGACTACCAGGGACTCTGTTCCCAGAAATTGACAAATGATAAAAACATACTGGTCTACATAAAACTTGATTTAACAAAGAAAGGGTTGATGAGTCTGTAACAGAATAATTTGAGACCAGGATAAATAACTAGACATTCATGTTTCGAGATATTCTCTCGGGCAATGCACCCGAATTTACTAGTGATTACTGAAACTGTGCAATATTCTTCTTGAAGTAAGAAGGGTGAAACAAGCCATGATGAGTCAAGTTCAAATAGAGAAATAAAAGGGGCAAATAGAATAATAGAAAGGGGTTGAGGATGTCCTACGAACTATTTATAGACCAACACAGAAGGCTAACGACAATTACTTGAAGAAAACAAATTTACTTTGAAATAACTCGGTATATGGGAAACATCAGATTTTTTTTAGTTAGGTAGATGTAAGAAAGACTACTAAACTCCTTGGGAAATGAAATAAAAATATCAGGGCACTCATACAAATATTGAGGGTAACAAATGAATGAAATATTTTAATTATGTAAAGTGTGATATCCTAGAATTGGAATATGTATTCCGTAATCAACAAAGAAGGTCCACATCATAAATGTCTCCAAACAATTAATTAAAGGACCACAGAGAGTATTGAGTTGCAAACTAAGATGAAATGTTTTTGATAAAGTTATGGGTAATGAAGACAGTTGAAATATAAACCCATAGGTGATTGAATATTTACAAATGTATTGATTTTGTTTGCAAGTTTGATTAAATAATGATGCCATTAGAGCAAAGGAATTATTACTGCATTTTATAGGCAATGCATTGATTAATATTTTTGTGTAACACGTGTAACAATGACAAACATGCATGTATACAATGAATTTTATTATGTTTTGATGATGATTAAGTTAAATTAAATAATTATGAAGGAAGAAAAGATTTAAGTAATTAAAAGATAAAATGTGCACCAATAATAAACTTAGAGAAGTTGAATGTCTCAAAGGGGTATTTTAGGCCCATAATAATTATGCAGGTAATAGTGTACAATTAGGTACATATGGAGAATTATAACCATTGAACCCTTTCATTTTGAAGTTAAAAAGAGTGAGTGTGGGAACACACGAATTGATTTTTATGCCTGTGTAGTAGATGAATCTTTGAAAGAAACGATAAATAAGGTGTTTTAATTGAGACAGTCTGCAAATGATTTCTTTTAAGGAAAAGTTTTAACATTGAAATGTTAAGTTTCCTGTCACTTGAATTTTATGAATATCCTTCTAAATGCAATATATTTGAGAATTGAAGTTCTTGAGATAAAAATAATATGCAGACAAGGTGCAAATAAGATTCAAATTTATAAACATGTCTTTGTTATGTATTGAATATGCTTCTTTATTATGAAATGATTATGATGTTTGATGATTTAAGACATTGATATATTTGAGTTTTGGATTTATTCATTATTTTATGACAAGCGTTTGAATGTTTTGATGCATTTTTATGAAGAAGGTGAGAAATATTTCTTTTGATGCCATTAAATAACAATGATTCATCATGATAACATTGATGAGTAAATAAGGTACCATAATGATGTTTAACCAATGTTTGTTAATATTGATTACAAAGGAGTAATACTCTTGATGAGTGATAATGTGCATGACACAATTATTTTAATTGTAGAAATATTTTGATTGATTTGAATTGATGTTATGTATGTTTGAACATTTATTTTCTGCTATTTATTGCATTGCATTGAAGAAATG
>NC_090757.1:79494681-79519681 GCF_036898095.1 Palaemon carinicauda
ATCAGATAGCATCTCCGCAACTTTTAGTGTCGATCCAAGCGAACTCTCTGTAGTCCAATGAAAATGTCTTCTATGCAACTCATCTAATGAGACAGCATACCTCGAAATGGCGCTTTTTAAGCTAGTGACGTCATTCTCTGGGAGAAAAATTGCTTGCATTCGCACTTCTACAACTACGTTACTTGATGTAATAAAAACGTCTTCTTGTCTTTCAACTATAGTGCCATATTTAAAATCTATACTTTTAGTTTTAGAGCTCATCCCACACGAGAAAAATGTCTGAGCGAACAATATCACTCCCAACAACAAAAAATTCATCTTGGAAACCTGTAACGAGAAAAATATATGTAATTACTCCTGTATTAAGAAGAAAACTTTTAACATACAAATAAAAAATCTTTCCCTCACTTCTTATTTTGATTCTTTATGTGAGCCAATGGTACGATTCTCTCATCAGTGGGTTGAGATACGTTTTGAACTCTAAACCTATTGGCCGTTAATGTTTCCAAAATGTTAAATGGGTCTTCAAACTTAGGTGTTAGTTTATAATTGAGTCCTTTACGTACATTTACCTGTATGTATACATTATCACCCACGGTATATGTTTTAGTTGGCTTCGCTATTTTATCATGATTCCTTTTCATTATGATTTGTGATTCTTCTAAATTCTTTCGAAGGATATCAAAACGACTTTTGCTTGCATTTATACATTCTTTTAAAGGATTTGATAAATTAGTTGTAGGCGTTAATACATGGAAAGGCGTTCTAACTGGAGTACCATACAATGCCTCGTGCGGTGACATTTTAATTGATATATGATATGAATGATTCAGAGTACTCAGTACCGCAGGTATTGCAATATCCCAGTTGGGGTCTGATCCCCCTAGTGTTACTCTTAATATATTCAAAACCTTCCTATTTGCTCTTTCCACTAGCCCATTCGACTCTGGGTGATACATCATGGTATTTATTTTCTTTATGCTAAGGAATTCACACAATGAGGTAAGAAAGTGATTATTAAATTCTCCACCCGCGTCCGAGATTATCATGTGTGGAATTCCATGTTTACAAATGTAACACTCGTAAAACCTCCTAGCGTATTCAATCGCAGTTTTAGTTTTAGTTCTGTATATCGAGTTAAAGCATCTACAATTACTAAGAGGTGCTTATTTTCTCTGTCTGACTCGTAAAATCCTGTTAACAAATCAAAATGTATTCTTTCAAAGGGTTGACTGGGCACGGGATAAGCCCCTAGGCTGACAGGTGTTTTCGTATGCCCTTTGTTTTCCTGACATGTGCGACAATTAGCTATGTGTTTTTTTATATCTGTAAGCATTGTATGCCAATAAAACATTGATTTTGCTTTCTGTGACATTAATAAGAACCCCAGGTGTCCATGTAATGGATTTGCATGCAACCAATTCAGGACAGTGGAGATAAGTGAGATTGGTACCACTACCTGGTCGTTAGTTACATGTGGTGTATTGGGGGTTTTCCTTGTCACGGTCCTACACAGAATATTATCATTGATTATATAATTCTGCTGCTTATACTTTATATATCCCTTTTCCTTATGATTGCCTTTCAAAGCATTTATAATTTTTTCTTACTTCTGATCTTTTCTTTGCTCAGTCTGTAATAATTCAGCGCTCCAACCCAATTCTTCTTGTTCAGATATCGTTTTAACAATAGGCATGGATGTTGATATATCTATTAATTCAGCTAAAGGCTCCGTACAAGATGACACGGGGTTGCGTGATAATGCATCAGCAATGATATTTGCTTTCCCAGGTAAATATCCGATTCTCGCGCCAAAGTCTTGAATGATCAAATGCCACCGAGTTCGTTTGGGGCTGTGGTTGAAGCCTTTAAAGAATTCGGTTAGTGGTTTATGATCAGTAAGAACCTTAACGGGATAACCGTATATTATAAACTTAAAATGCACTAGTGAATTAACTATAGCTAGCTCTTCCTTGTCCATTACTGCATACTTACTTTCAGAAGTTCTCAGTTTTCGAGAATAAAAAGCTATCGGGAAAAATTGTTTATCATATTGCTGAAGCAATACCCCTCCTACTCCTAAGTCTGAGACGCCTTTTGCAACGAAGAATTCCTTACCGAAGTCAGGAAATTTTAAGATAAGAGAACTACACAGTTCATCTTTCAAGGTATTAAATGCCTGTTGATGCTGCTCAGAACATATGAAATCTACGCCCTTCTTCGTAAGATCAGTTAAGTGAGCGGCTATTATTGAATAATTGCGTATAAAACGCCTGTAATATCCACTACAACCCAGAAATTGCTGTATTCCCTTGACATTAGTAGGTATGGGAAAGTTACGGATAGCCGACACCTTATCATGGACTACTTTAAGACCTTGGCTTGACACCATGAAACCCAAATATATTAATTCTGTTTTGAAAAATTCACACTTACTAATCTTTACCCTTAAGTTATGTTGTCTTAGTCTCTGTAGTACTAGTTCTAATTTACGTAGATGTTCTTCTAAGGTGTTGGAAAAGATTACAAGGTCGTCCATATAGGCATGCAATATATCCCCTAGCAAGTCTCCAAACACTATGTTAATCATTTTTGTAAATGTTATGGGAGCACAACGTAAACCAAAAGGCATCCGTAAAAATTCATAATGTCCCCTGGCTGTGCTGGAGGCTGTGTATGGGATACTATCTTCTTCTAATGATATCTGGTGAAAACCTTTAAGTAAGTCCAAACTGGTAAAATATTTATTCTGACCTAACAAAGACAAAATATCGTCAGTACATGGCACTGGGAATCGATCAGGGATCGTCTCCTCGTTTAGACGACGGAAATCTACGCAGATACTCCATGTTCGATCTTTTTTCGGTACAACTATTAATGGAAAATTTTAAAGGCTGTTCGATTTCCTAATGACTCCTTCTTCTAGCATTTTACCTACTTCATCAGTTATTTCATTCTGGAATTTCATAGGGAGTCTCTACGAGGGTACATAGATAATTTTCTGCTTGTCCTTTAACCTTATTTGATGCTCGATCACATCTGTTTTTCCTAAGGATCCATCCGTAGTGGAAAAAACATCATGATATTTAGTTAAAAGTCCAAAAATTTTCTGCTGAATTTCTTCGTCTTGAATGTCTTTATTGATTTTATTTTTAATAGATTGCAAAAGGGATTCATCCGCAACTAATTGAGCGTGATTGATTTCAGCAACAGTAAGAATACGATGTTTATAAACATCTACAACCAAGATATGTTGATTTTTGTGAATTACTAAAGTGGTATTTAAATGATTACAGACTTCAATATTACATTGTTGATGTGAGCCTACTGTATAAATATCTTGTGTGACAGACAATCCGTTAGTTTTCAAAGTGTCGGAAAGGATTAATATTTCAGATCACGGTAATGTTTTCTTTACTTGCACTATCAAATTCGAAGGTACGTTTGGCTCGATAGATTGCGTGCAAGATGATATTACGGGTGAACGAAAAATCTGCTGGGTCGTGAATAATATTTCTTTATTAGTGAGACAAGTTATTGATTCTTCAACGTACGTTACGGTTACATTTGTTGTCTCCTTTTTATCCAAAACTGATTTTAAGGTATTAGAAGACCTACAGAATTTTCCTTTGATATACACGCCGTGCTTGGCAGGGGCTAAGATAATGTTTTGATTGCCAATAGAAGGGTATCCTATAATTACAGCTGGATACATATCAATGTTTTGTACAACAACACATGTATCGGCAAACGTGCGCTTACCGACCTTGAACTGAACATGAGTTATGCCTATTACATTTAATTCATTATTTCCTATACCCGAGAGTCTCACTCCGGATTTTTCTATTGGAAAGTTCGAAAACAACAAATAATGTGTCCTAAAATCCATGATATTACGTGGACTACCAGAGTAAAAAAATAACGTAAAGGATTTATGTTCTAAATTTACAGCATATAATGTTGGTCGTAACTCATTTTGGCTTATTATTGTATGAATTCGTTGCAAATCTACGGGAGCTTGCACTGATTTACTTATTTCGGCCATGTGTTTCATAGGAAAATCTATTGCCTCACAATGATCTGATAAAACATTAAATTGATTATTCAATACTACTGATGTTGACATGAATGACCTTGACCCAACATCACTCTCTTCCCCACTGGAGTTAATTATGTGGTATTTGCTTTGCTCTGCACATTCTGAAAATTAGTCTGACCTTGCGAGGTCTGGTTTGATGACCCAGGCTCAGCGTTATTCGAGGAATTGTTTGTTTGTTTGGGATTCTAAACTACACTGACGTTTGGCTGTTTCTTCTTATTAAAATGAGGATTTTTCTTTTTATTTCCATATGGAACTGACTGTGGAATTGACTGTGTATTTCTAGGATTCTGTTGTCTTACACGAGTAGCACTGACTATATAAATGAGTTGAACTATTACGTATCGAACAGAATTTCGTTCTGCAGTCCGCGATCAAGTGACCTTGACGTTTGCAATTATAACACGTCATTACCGCAACTTGACTATTATTAACTACATTTACTTGTTGTGGCTTTGTTTCATTTTTTGCAAAAACTTGAGTTAACACGGGATCAAGGTCAGGACACTTAGACATGTGTTTCTTTATCTGTTTATATACATCCAATTCCGTACTTGCAGGCGTTAACATTTTATCAAAACACTGCACTGAAGCTTCAGGCAACATAAGTGTCATGCAAGTTAAATACATTAATCGTAAAAAATCTTTCACGGATATGTTATCTCTAGTAACCCAAGTGGAATTACCTAAAATATCTTGATATTCATTAAGCCTATCGGCTATAAGAGCTGCTCTCTCAATAACATTCAGCCGAGTCTTAGTGGCTTGATTAAGTGTATTTCTTAATGTTAATACTACATCCAAGGCTTCTTCACCCCATAGACCGCGCGTAACCTAACTTTGAAATCATCCCAGGTAACTGCTTCTTGAAATGAAACACCTCTTGAATATGCACTCGCATCCTCTTTAGAAAAATCTATAAAACTTTTAGCTTCTTGTAATTGTACAAAAGGGTCTACGATTTGTTTGGCATTTAAATGGGCATCAACGGATGAAATCCATGACTCCACATTTTGAGGCAAAAACCCATTAACCCGACCCTGAAAAGGAAGGATTGCTGACCTAGCATTTACAAGTGTCACTATCGGGAGAGGGTTTACCTGTCCTGCGTTACTTGGTCCAGGGGTGGGGCTCACAGGGGGCGTCATGATTACGGTATTTCTTTTCCTCTCTCTTCGACCCCTTGCAATTCTATCAAAATATCTATATGAATACAGACGTCCACTGCGTAAATGCATAAGCACTCAATGATAAAGATTATAACAAAATTTCCCAAAACAATGCTACTAATACAAAGATATTTCCCGAGAATTTCTGAAAGAAAACGGAACACAAAGATATTTCCCGAGAATTTCTGAAAGAAAACGGAGCACAAAGATATTTCCTGAGAATTTCTGAAAGAAAACGGAATTAGCACAAAGAGAGAAAAAATTCTAGATGAGAATTCGGAGTTGAACACAGTATCGTTTAATGAAAGGAAAATAGAAGATTAGCAAACCACTCACCCCAGTAATAATCGACTAACGACTCGTGATAACTACACTTCACTGCTCAATACTGAAATGAATAAGAAAATGTACTTGTACTTAGCTTTATATGGTTTTGTGTGATGTCGTCATATCCTCTCTCTCTCTTGATGTTTGGGTGAATGTTTTCTGTCCGATTTCCTCTGTCTCTCTCTTAATGTTTGGGTGAATGTTTTCGGTCCGATTTCCGTTGAATGTAGTACTTCCTGGATATGTTTTGTAAGCGTTGAACGTCAGTCCTTGACTTTCTTAGGATA
Organism: Palaemon carinicauda; assembly: GCF_036898095.1. Classification (NCBI taxonomy): domain Eukaryota; kingdom Metazoa; phylum Arthropoda; class Malacostraca; order Decapoda; family Palaemonidae; genus Palaemon; species Palaemon carinicauda. The sequence continues at coordinate 79,500,564 of NC_090757.1, forward strand.
TTGATTGAAGATCCAGTTCATCAGTTTGTATGTATAACATTCACTAAATGTTTCATTCTTCGATGGATTATGATACTTAGTCAAAATTGTAGATTCATTACTGTTGATTTCTTGAAGATCTTTCTCTGGTTTTTAGAGTTTTATTCGTTGATTCTTGAAGATCTTTCTCTGATTCTTAGAGTTTTATTCGTTGATTCTTGAAGATCTTTCTCTGATTCTTAGAGTTTTACCACTGCCACCATTTATTAGTGTGCTACTGTTGTTAACACACATTGAGTATGTTTGTTGGGATGTTACATCTTCAAGTAAACTCAATCAATTTAACTTTAAAATGGTTTATTCTTTAAAAACAACAGTGTTAACATCTCCATCACAGGAGTATAGCTGGTTTGGTCGGATGACCATTCCATATGAAGTATTGATAAGAACTGGCTAAAATATCGATACCACAGATATCGTATAGTCAGTTATCTCAGCATTTAAACAAATAATGTAAATTAAACATTAGTATAGGAAGACACCTGCATCCGGTGGGAACGCAACTCTTTCACACGGGTTGTATTTGTGTTTATGCTTCATAAAAATGTTACATTGCTGAGACCTGCTAATCGCATCCTGTTATGATCTGTCTGACTACAGCACTTCTGCCGCTAGCTTCTACTACCACAATGTCGTATTACGTCATGTGTTTTAAACATGTAATATATGATTATTACCTATATATATATATATATATATATATATATATATATATATATATATATATATATATACATATCTATATATATAGATGTGTGCATTTGTATATATATATATATATATATATATATATATATATATATATATATATATATATATATATATATATATATATATATATTTATATATATATATAAATATATATATATATATATATATATATATATATATATATATATATATATATATATATATATATATATATATATATATATATATATATATATATATATATATATATATATATATATATATATATATATATATATATATATATAATATATATATATATATATATATATATATATATATATATATATATATATATATATATATATATATATATGCGTAAAAATCACAGGAAAACGTGATGCTCAGATGCAGAAGAACCACAGGGAAAATGAAAATACGAAATATACGATTATGTCCTGACTAGTTTCGTGATACTTCTTCAGAGGACTAATTCATTGAGAGAGGTTTCTTTACATTTTATAGGGAAAGTAAACGTACGAACATACCTATAGAGATTTAGAAAACAATGACACTCCCTTACCAGCTACCTGGGCTTGGGTCAGGTGTTAAGTGGGCGGAGACCCAAGCTCATTAGACACCTGCCAAAAAGGGTAATTTCTGGTGGCGGGTAAATTCTAGTTTTTTGACTTTCAGTACAGTTTATTTATATGAAAACACGGTAGCCTTATCTATATAAATACATAAGCAAAACATACACATACATACATATATATATATACATACATATACACATACATATACATATATACATATATACACACATACATATATATATATATATATATATATATATATATATATATATATATATATATATATATATATATATATATATATATATACATACATATACATACATATATATGTATATATACATTTATATACATACAACATTAATATCATAAACATATAATCATGTATATATCAATACTTATATCTAGCATAACTCTATATAGTGCCAATGTACTTATGCATACTATATAAAATACTTGTACCCTTTAATGAATGGTAGCTTAGGTCTAAATATTAATTTCACAGCGACGTTAATTATTCACAATACATTCAATTCTACATTAAGTGGTTAATGTTTTTTTATATAGCTTACAAATCTCTTCACATATAAAGGCGTCGAGTTTATACATTCCATGACCAATATTCAAGTTGTTTTCAAAGATTTCTTTCATGAAATTGGACTCTATGATGTTTCTTGCCCCTAAGTTATTTGAATGAACCAATTTCTTTGCACCTTACCAATTAATAGTGTGATTTTTATCTCTAACATGAGCAAAGAGTGCATTATTATCTTGAGCATATCTGACACTTTTCTTATGCTGTTCAATTCTCTTTTCTAGGGCTTTACCAGTTTGACCAATATAGTATTTTTCACAAGCATTGCATGGAATACGATATACACATCCCTTGGTAATGTCAGGAGAATTCTTTATTAAGGCCTTTTTTTTTGTATTTTTACTCCTAAATGCTACATTTACATTGAAATTTTTCAACAGTTGGGGAATTTCTTTAAAAGAATTACAATAAGGTAGTACAAGTAAATGTTGTGTGTTGTAGTTTTTTCTGTTACCATTACCGAAAAAAGTCTTTTTTGTTGTTCTTAGTGCATCATCCAACACAATTTCAGGATACTTTAGTTTTTTAACTATTGCTCTAATCTCATTTATTTCATCATCAATAAATTCAGGGCTGCAGACTCGAAATGCTCTTAAAAACATAGAAGTAAATACAGATTTCTTAACTTTGTTGCCTTGGTTTGAGTAGTAATGGACATATGCCGAGATATTCGTTGGCTTTCTGTATACACTAAACTTGAGTCTATTGTTACATCTATGTATGCGACAGTCCAAAAAAGGTAGGGTACAGTTATTCTCCAGCTCCATAGTGAAATTTATTGATGGTCCCAAACTATTCAATCTAAGAAAGAATTTATCTAAATTTTCATTTCCTGGCCACACACATATTATGTCGTCAATATATCGAAACCATTTTACATTATTAGGTATGATGTTATTTAAGATTCTGCTTTCAAAAAATTCCATATATAGAGTGCTCAATACTGGGATAAAGGGTTTCCTATAGCCATACCAAATGTTTGGGCATAAAATCTCCCATTGAATTCAAATTTACAATCTTTTATACATAGTTTAATAAATTCTATTAAAGTGCGTTTGGAGAATGGTAGATTCAATTGTCTATTATCTAAGGTTTCAGATAAAAATTCCAACATGTCATCAATAGGTACTTTAGTGAATAGTGAGACTACATCAAAACTGACAAGCCTACAGGTACTCTTAATCTGTACTTCATTCAGTTTGTTAATCAAGTCTACATTATTTTTTTTATATTTGAATATGAAATGGTGCCAACTAAAGGACTGAGGATATTCACAAGGTACTTAGACAATTTATATGCTGCTGAACCTACAGAGCTAATTATTGGCCTAGCTGGATAATTTGGCTTATGAGTTTTAATAGTTCCATACATATATGGCAATGTTGGTGATATTTTACAAACCTTTTTTATCAGATCTTCATTCCCTTTTAGTGACTCTTTCACTTTTTTGTTGTAATTACTATTCACAAACTCAACTGGATTTTTTCTTAATTCCATGTATGTGCTTTCATCACTCAAAAGGTTTTCCATTTTTTCTATATAATCATTTTTATTCAGGATTACCAGTGCTCCAGATTTATCGGCTTTATCAGTTTAATATTTCTATTTTGCTTCAATTCGGCAATTGCTCTCTTGAATCTTTTTGGGCAATTTGGAACTACTGGTTTTTTCATATTGTTGTATACAATACCCTTAATCATATTTACTTCTTCTACAGAAATATCACTAAGTTTTTCCAGGTTACATACTTCATTTGTAATTTCTATACTATTCATATATATGTGTGTGTGGGTATATATACTATATATATATATATATATATATATATATATATATATATATATATATATATATATATATATATATATATATATATATATATATACATAAACAGATGCACACACATATATATATATATATATATATATATATATATATATATATATATATATATATATAATATATATATATATATATATATATATATATATATATATATATATATATATATATATATATATATATATATATGTATACTTATATATATATATATATATATATATATATATATATATATATATATATATATATATATATATACAGTATATGTATATATATATACATATATATATATATATATATATATATATATATATATATATATATATATATATATATATATATATATATATATATATATATATATATATATATATATATATATATACATATATATTTGTATATATATGTCCCCATGCACAGACAAATTATTTTTTAAAAGTTTTAATTCAGGAAACGGAATAAGACAGAGGGAAATCTGATCTTTCAAACTTACATATATTTGAACAACTAGTCATTACATCATTGCTGAGCACTTAATTACTTTCTCAAAGTCACTAGTTTTGGTTAGCATCATTAACAGTCTTTATATATCAAAGATTTTCAAATGGATACTAAATACGTGCACTTACATCAATTCAATAAACATCATAAATCGGGCGAGACTACAGCTGGGAGACCAAACAATAGTTACTTTACATTACACCAAGAAAAATACAAGACTAAAAAGGCTTGTCTTGGGTGCCGTCGGGCACAGCGGAGGAACGTTAGCCTTTAATCGTGGCTCTCTTCAAACTAAAAACAGGCGTGGCAGACTATCAAGACGTGATCCTTTGGCCGTCAGAGGGGAGGTGCCATCTTGCCTAGGTGGTTCTAGGTATAGGACCCCTCGTCAAGTTGAGAGCAGTTTCTACCGGTCTCCTTGCTGTAGTCTCCCCATCATCCTACAACGACAAAGGTGGAGATATGAAAAAGATCTAGTCATCATATAAAAGACGTCAACAGCCTCTTGATGCCAATCGGAGCTGAGTCTATGTCAATTCTCAAGCGAAGGCAGCAGAAGAGGTCATTAGCATGACCCCAAATAGTTTCAACACTATGTTACTTGTGACATATATATATATATATATATATATATATATATATATATATATATATATATATATATATATATATATATATATATATATAGGTATATATATATTTATATATATTTATGTATATATATATATATATATATATATATATATATATATATATATATATATATATATATATATATATATATATATATATATATATATATAATATATATATATATATATATATATATATATATATATATATATATATATATATATATATATATATATATATATATATATATATATATATATATATATATATATATATATATATATATATATATATATATATATACATATATATATATATATATATATATATATATATATATATATATATATATATATATATATATATATATATATATATATATATATATATATATATATATATATATATATATATATATATATATATATATATATATATATAAAATTTTTGAGTCACATGCAATGTGGACATTTGGTAGTGTGGCCCGCAAAATTATTACACCCAGAATTGTTGTGCCATTTTCATTCATACATGCCAGCAACTTTTAAACAGATCCCTAACCCAAAAGACAGGAAAAATTACATTTTAAATCATAATTACCTCTATTAAGTTATATGAGGAAAATCAAAATTATATAGTGTTCAATAATAATGAATTTTTACTTCACGTTGGGATCAATCCCTGGTCTTTTCGAATGAGAGGGAAGATAGCTGTTAATTTGGAGTAATTAAAATCAAATGTTTTCAAATAAGTCATCTGTATGATCGGAATGGTGGGAGAAAATCACTGGAATATAGGAAAGCGACCTCTACATGAAAGTCCTGAACTGCAATAAACAGTGAGGTTCCCGCTGGTTGTTATTGAATTGATATTTAGGAAAAAGAAAAAGTGGATATTTCCATATTAAAGGGACCACTTACTAAAGTGCGATACAAAAAAAAAAAAAAATTATACGTGGATTTGAAAAATGGTCTTTCGAGTCATAAGAATAAAAGACATTTTAATGTTAGTTGATTAATTATTTTGTGTAATGAAGGTCTATTTATAGTAGAATTAAAGCATATTCTACACTTATAAATGGATAAAAAGAGACAATGTTATTAAATTGACCAATTTTGCACATCAATATATTATGAAAGACAGATTTATCCATGGATTTACAGGGTGTTCCAAATGTTTTGGGCCCATTTCAAGTCCTCAAATCTACTTAATCATGAATGGTAGTAAGGTAAAAGTGGTGTCATTTCAAAACTAAATGCATTAAGTTTTTTGTAAGGCTATTATTTTTTTATTTCTTTTCAGACCCGGTAATGGCGTTCATTCAACCACAAAATAAGTTTTGTGTGCTTGAATTTGCTAAAACTGAATCATGGACACTTGTTCAGCGTACATCTCGCAGAAAATTTGGAAAAGAGCCACCAGAAATGGAGTCCATAGTGAGATGCCATGGTAAATTCATGACGGATGGGTGCTTATGCCCAGCTAAGAGAACGGGACGCCCGTCAACTTCTAAAGATGTGGTTGAGCGAGTTTGAACTGCCTTCCAGCGGAGACCTCATAAATCGATCAGAAGAGCCAGTAAGGAACTTCAGCATCCTACAACAACTGTTTGGTGTTTCTTAGGAAGACAACTGCACATAATGCCTTACAAGCTACAGTTAATCCAACAGTTGAAGGACACTGATAAACCAGCTCATCATGACTTTTGCATTGCAATGCAACAGAAGAGGGACGGCTTGTTTTTAGTAATGAGGTGACTTTCCACGTAAAGTTAACAAGCATAATACTCACATATGGGGTGTTGAGAACCCTCAAGAACATCTTGAGCATCAGCGAGACTCCCCAAATGTGACCGTGTTTTGTGCTATGTCCAAGAAAGCTATCTACGGACCATTATTCTTTATAAGAGAAACAGTCAATGGTGAGAAGTACCTTGACATGCTAGAAAACTTTTTAATGGATAAATTGAGTGAGAAAGAGTCTGATAAATTTATTTTCCAACAGGATGGGGCGCCACCACACTGGAGCCTCAGGGTTAGACAGTTGCTGAACACAACACTGCCAGACAGATGGATTGGACGGTCTAGGACATATGATCACGATATCGTGCCCTGGCCTCCCAGATCTCCAGATATCACAATCTGCGATTTCTTTTTGTAATAATTTGTGAAAGGACTGGTCTATGTGCCTCCAATTCCAAGAGACGTGGATGAGCTGAAAGCCCGAATAACAGAAGCTGTTGCAACTATTGACAATGCAATGGTAGGATGCATTTGGAAAGAATTGGGCTATTGGCTTGATGTGTGTTGTGTGACCACTGGTGCTCACATTGAACATCTGAACATTCCATGAAAAACTTGAGATTTTGAGATTACATGCTTTCTGAATATAACAGATGCGTTTTTATATCCTTATTAGTTTTCGATATATTCAATGTCAAAATGTCATTATTAAACTATTGTATTTTCTCTACCTTAGTCCAGCTTCGTAAGATATATATATATATATATATATATATATATATATATATATATATATATATATATATATATATATATATATATATATATATATATATATATATATATATATATATATATATATATATATATATATATATATATATATATATATATATATATATATATATATATATATATATATATATATATATATATATATTATATGATGATGTTTCCTGTGTCTGAGCAGCTATGATATATTATACTATTATGTTGGTTGTTCCTAGGTCTAGCCACCAAAATATATTATATGATATGGCTCCCATGGATTGGGCATTAAAAATGTATTATAATTTGGCTCATGACTAGGAAACAAACATATAATATCATATATACTACGACTGGTAAGTTATTCAACCACTCGAATTCTAAATTACCTTGTTACATTAAAACTATTACACTTTAAAACATTAATACACGAATTCTGAGACCGTTAATTAACTCTCAGACATCAATATATAAAACACTGGATATCCTAAGGTCTCTTAAGCTAACTCAAAATAAACTGGGTAATTACTCTTAAGTATTATTAAAACTTATTAAACTTTCACTGTGTTTCTTAACAGGAATCGAGCGGAATCGGGTTCCAAATAATGGTGACAGGAATAATACACTCTTCACAAAAATAAAGATAGTCTATATAAATTAAAACACTTTAAAAAAGATTTACATAACAAAATTATGGCACTGAAAAAAATATTAAGTTTGAACAAATCCTAGAATAAGACAAAAATGTTACGATCTGAAATTATATGATAACTTGTCTTGAACTATTATATCTGAATAAACCTTAACCTAAGAAAAGAAATAATGCAATAAAAATAATATAATTGCATGAAATAATTCTGAAATAATAGAAGGTGTAAGTTTGACTCTTAATGAATAATAGGTAACTAGATCACTTTACAAACCTATCCTGCCTACAGGGTTGTTTACAAAAAAACGTTATACAATGCCAACACTCACCCTAATACAATGAACTGAAAATCACCTTTTAGTTTTGAGTATTCTTGACACACGATTTGCTTTGGGCACAGAGTCACTTAGTAGAGGACACACTACTTGAAGGAATGCAATTTGACGTTTGTTGCTGTGGTACTATCACATTTGGCTTAAGGACAGTACCAGTGCTACTTCCGTTGTAACTGTTGAACTTGCTCCCGAACTTATTACTGAACTGGTTTCCATAGTTCGGCGAATACTTGGCTCTTGGTCGGAACGACAGTTGAAAATTTGTGCCAGAGGAGGGTTTATAACTGATAATATTGTAATCTTCATTCAGGGAAACGGCTTCAACGAGTTTCTTCACCTCTCTTTCTCTCAAGTACATTCGAATGTGTTCAGGAATTCTTCTGAATCAGCCTTCTCCTTTACGTTAGCAGCCTCTGTTCATCTCTTAAAATACTGTCATACCTTATAAGCATAATCCAGGAACGTCCTTTTCTCATCCTTTCTCAAACTTCGGAACCTTTCATTATAATATTCAAGGGTCATCTGACACACTTGCAGAACGCTCCGCTTCACTTCTTGATACTCAGTCCTCTGGTCCTGAGATAAGGATAAGTAAGCACTGCGGCCCTTCCAAAAGAGCACACTCTGCAATAACACAGACTATTTATCTTCTGGTCATTTCATCATCCTTGCGACCATTTCAAAATGATCAGAGAACTCATCTTAGGACTCTTCTGTGAACTTTGGTAGTAACCTCTGGGCTTCCGACAGATTAAACAAGGGTTAGTGCCTAGCAGGAGTCATTTTTGTATTTGTCTGCGCATATACCTTGCTTCTTCCATATCTTTTACTTTCGCACGTCATCTCTCTTCTCTCTCTTCTTCTGGTCTTCTTTTTTTCTTCTCTCTCTTCTTAATCTCGCCTTGCTTTCATTTCCTTCGCGCATCGTCTTTCTTCTCTCTTTTCTTCTTCTCCCCTTGCTTCCAGTAATCTTGCATGTTTTGCAATCTCTTGGGCTTCTTCTTTCTCTTCCGACATCATCTTCAACTTAATCAAATTCTCCTCAGCTGCAATGCATCGGATCTCAGCCTCTATATCTTTATCTGCTTCATGCCTTCCGTTTGAGGGTCAACCGGTCCTTGCTTCGCTAAAAATTCCTCCTCAGCTTTCTCCAACAGTTCACGATCTGCCACAATATTTTCTTCTGACAACTTTCCTGAGGTTATCAACGCTTCTTGATTTGAGCCTTCATCATCCCACTTGTAGCATGGCCACCACATGCCAATACGATCGAGAGCCACTGAGCTTTAGTTTCATCAGCTTCTGACAATTCTTAAACACTTGGGTTACTTGAAAACGCTTAGATATTGAACTGTGCCATCTTGTAATTTTACAATAATTAATGCCTCTCCACTAAATGATGTACTAACAATACTCAAAATCATATCACGACTATACTATTAAAAACCCTTTAATCAAAAACATGGCCTTGTTATCCTCAATATTTAAAACAGACTCGCTCGATTCCAAGGGTCTGGGTACCAAAAATGTTATATGATGATGGTTCCTGGGTCTGAGGACCCAAAATATATTATACGATTATGTTGATGGTTCCTTGGTCTAGGCACCAAAATATATTATACGATTATGTTGATGGTTCCTTGGTCTAGGCACCAAAATATATTATATGATATGGCTCCCATGGAATGGGCACTAAAAAAAAATATTATACTATACCTCGTGAAAAGTAACCAAACATATAATCTTATATATACTATGACTGGCAAGTTAATCCACCTCTTGAATTCCAAATTATCTTATTTGCTTTTAGATTGAAACTGTTACACTTTAAAACATTAATACACAGATTCTGAGATCTTTAATTACCTCCCAGACAGCAATATATAAAACTATGACTATCCAAAGGTCTCTTAAGCTCACCCAAAACTAAACTGGGTAATTACTCCTGGGTATTATTAATTAAAACTTATTTAACTCTCACCGTGGTTCTTATCAGGAATCGAGCAGAATCTGGTTCCAAATAATGATGATTGGAATAATGCACTCTTCGCAAACATAAAGATATTCTATATAAATTACAACACTTTGAAAAGAATTTACATAAAAAAATTAAGTCATTGGAAAAATATCAAGTCCTAACCTTAGAAAAGAAATAATGCAATAAAAATAATACAAAAGCTTGAAATAATTCTGAAATTATACAATGTGTAAGTTTGACTCCTAATGAATAATAGTAAACCAGATCACTTTCCAAACCTATCCTGCCTACAGGGCCGTTTAAAAAAAAAAAAAAAATGTTATACAAAGCCAACACTCACCTTGATACAATGAATTCAAAATCACATTTTAGTCTTGTGCATTTTTGACATACGATTTGCTTCGGGGTACAGAGTCACTTAGGAGAGGATACACTAACGTAATGAACACTTTCGATGATACACTGGGATATTTACGGGAGAGAGAGGAAGAGGGGCAAAGGGGTTATTTCAATCTGCGGTACTAACTCAATCTCTACGTCTGTCTATCTCTAACGGTAACCTAACCTTGGTCACCGATATATGAAATCTGACAGGTTCCAGAACCTTCCAGGATTGAGTTCTGGTAGAATTGGTGATTGTGCTTAAGGGCGCCAGAGTCTTCAACTAAATAAAAATGTCAAGATGCGAATCAAGGGGGCTTTAAGCAACTCTCAGATACACATCAACGCACCCGTGAGACAACTTCCCTGCTAGCTTTGCCCACATATTGTCCCTAAATAAAAAGAATATAGATAACCTCCTCGAAAGCACGTCTTCCTGAAAATTCTCTCTTTCAAACATGATGCAATACATCATAAAACATAAAAGAACATTACCTAAGCCCTAGTTCCTATCTGGAACAAATACTACAACACTTCAAATGGATAACGTAAGACTTTGTAGCAAACATATGTGAAATAAAAAGTTAATTCTTGAAAAATAATGTAAAATAACATATGTTGACTTGAATGAAAACTTACAATGAAGATCACGACAAATGTCTTATGTAAATAATATACTTATATTTACATGAGAAGAGCTCATTTTACGGACTGGGTATCATTTCTCCAATGCACAGATGAAAAAAAAATCTGGAATATAAATAATATTATTAATAAACTACTATATTTACAGTACACTAGAATAGCTTTGTAAGAATATATATATATATATATATATATATATATATATATATATATATATATATATATATATATATATATATATATATATATATATATATATATATATATATATATATATATATATATATATATATATATATATATATATATAAATATATATATATATATATATATATATATATATATATATATATATATATGTGTGTGTGTTTGTGTGTGTGTATATATATATATATATATATATATATATATATATATATATATATATATATATATATATATATATATATATATATATATATATATATATATATATATATATATATATATATATATATATATATATATATATATATATATATATATATATATATATATATATATATATATATATATAGGTATATATATATATATATATATATATATATATATATATATATATATATATATATATATATATATATATATATATATATGTATATATATATATATATATATATATATATATATATATATATATATATATATATATATATATATATATATATATATATATATATATATATATATATATATATATATATATATATATATATGTATATATGTATGTATATACATATATATGTGTGTATATATGAAAAATATATATACAGTATATATAACGGATTTTGAGAGAAGCGAAAAATCTATTTTTGGGTGAGGTAGCCATGTCGTCCTGATGGAAGTTCCTTCATTAGTAGCTTCCGAGGTATATTTGACTAAAGTGATATATCCCAGAGAATTTACCTAAGGTATCCAGAATTCTAACTCCTGGAGCGAATATCCCTTAAGATTTAAAAAGGGATATCGCGTATATCAGAGGACGTATTCTTGACACGTCTCATAGCTATCTACACCCCCAATAGTGTTTTCGCTTCGAGAGGGAAAAAGTGGCAAGAATATAGGAGAGTCGTTAAAGAGGCGATGCTCTCGACACTCCTACTGTACTGTAAATAGTGCGCCGAATCGCCACCCCTAGGTGCCACCAAGCCATTCTCCATAGCTTTGTAGGTGTTGCAGATACAGTACCATAGGGTGGGATTCATTATCCTTTTGTCAAAAAGAGGGTGGGTCCATCAGGACGACATGGCTACCTCACCCAAAATTAGATTTTTCACTTCGCTCAAAATCCGTTTTTTGGGCTCAGGCCATGTCGTCCTGATGGAAGTTTACCAGAGCATTAATGTATCTGTGGATTTTCAATAGTACCGTTATCTCGAGATAGATATTTCCTATTTGGTCTTCTGGACGAGAGACACTTGATGTTACCGTTATACATCAATTAACTGATCATAAAATATGTCAGTTCTTCCTGCCCCCTACAGGGAAAAGTCTAGGTAGGCTTTAGGAAAAGTCCCTAGGATTGTGAGTTCAAGGAACAATCTAGCAAACAGTATGTATATTAGTGTCATTATATACGTAAAGCATAGTTTGTACTTAGATGGTATAGTCCTGTATAGGTTACTGAATCCTCCCAAGTCTGGATATAAAGAGACAGATAGGTTTGTATACATGTAGGAAACCTTAAATCAGTAAGATAAACAGTTAGTACAATCAGTTCTTACCTGTTTGCTTGGAACGGTAGAAACCACAGTTCCCCAATATTTCGTTAAATATTAAGAGAATCAAGGATGGTCTGATTTATACATAATCTCGAATATTTGAGGCGAAAGAGACGCAAAGATTCCTTTTATTGTTTATTACAAAAATAGAAATCATGGTTGTAATCAATTACATCTTACGCTGAACAATTCTGCGTAAAACCATAAACAGTAATAACAGAAAATAAATAAGTTTCACCTGAAAAGGAAACATTAGCCACTCAAAGGGAAATATAATATTTCACTATGTATGCTGTTATTACTAGGAACACTGTGCATATAAGAATGCCTGGCACTTGTGTCAGCTTATTATGCTTGATGTCACCTGTATAGATAGAACAGTCTATAGTGTCTTCCTAAACAAAATACTCAACATGATATACCTTAAAAGTCTATAATGTACACCCTTCACTAAAAGTCCCAATTAGTGCACTGTTCTTCGCAGTAATCAAGTGGCAGGTTTTATAACACTGCCTGCCACTACCACATGAAATTTTATTTCTTGTAATTGCTTCGCGTAGTGCTTGAAGAAAACTCTGGAGACTTCCAACCAGTGTAAGCACGCAGGCTTTCAAATGACATTGTCTGAAAGAAATTCAGAGACGAGGCAACTTTTCTCGGATCATGACCTGCGGGTGTACTGTCTGGATCCGCTCTGCGTATAAAATAGGTGATTTTCGTCCTTGTCTGTTTCTAGGATAACGTTGAACCAGAAGTCTCTCCCCTGAAAAGCTGACTTCCCTTCAAGTCTGAAGTTCTAAGAAGATAGACCTTTAAGCATTCCACTGGGCAGAGGGATGCTTCTTCCTTCAGAGGGCAGATTCTCCAGGGACCCCATCTCTAAGTGGGCAGCTCGTTCTTGGCGAGAAACGACGGGTCCGGAAAGAGGTTCAGTTCTTCGCTGCCTGTGAACTGAATGTGGCCATCATCCCTCGAGAGGGCCACTATTTCGCTAACTCTGGCTCCTGAGGCTAGTGCAAATAAGAATATCACCTTTTGAGTCAAGTCTTTCAGCGAGCAATCTTCATTGTTCAGGGTTGATGCTAAGTGAAGAACTTTATCCAAAGACCATGAAATGGGCTTTGGAGGAGCTGCAGGCCGAAGTTTAGCGCAGGCTTTATGAATCTTGTTGAAGATTTCATTAGAGAAGTCTACCTGGAGGGCGTATAGTATTGGTCTGGCTAGGGCGGATTCACATGTAGTAATCGTATTAGCTGCTAAACCTTGTTCATGCAGATGGATGAAGAAGGACAAGCAGAAATCCGTATAAATCTCATCAGGATTCTTCGCCTTGACAAAGGCCACCTATTTCTTCCAGGAAGACGCATATTGTCTTCTTGTTGACTTTGACTTGTATTCTTCTAAGAAGTTGATACTGTCTCTAGAAATCCGAAACCGTTTCTTGACCGCTAGGGCGAGAAAATCATGAGATGAAGGTTCTGGGTTTTCTCTGATGAAGCGAAGACAGTCAATTTCTGCACTTGCTGAGTCAGAACTGGTTCCGGCAACGGGATCAGCTTCAGGTGTAGTTCCGTTATCAGAGGGAACCAGACGCTGTTGGGCCACTTGTGGGCCACTATAGCTGCTGTCCCCCGAAAGGATCTCAGTTTGTCGAGGACTTTCAACAGAAGGTTGGTTAGAGGGAACAGGTAGATCTTGGACCATCTGTTCCGATTTATGGACACTGCATCTATCACTTCCGCTAGAGGATCCTCGTACGGGGCTACATACCGGGGTAGCTTCTTGTTGTCGCTCGTTGCGAAGAGGTCTATCTGCAGTCCTGGGATTTTGCGTAACATGAAAGAGAATGCTCTTGCGTCCAGAGACCATTCGGACTCTATTGGGTTGACCCTGGATAGAGCGTCCGCCGTCACATTGCGGAACCCTTGAAGGTGGACTGCTGACAAGAGCCATCTTTTCTTCTTGGCTAGACTAAGGATGGCCAATATCACTTGATTTATGTGAGGCGATCTCGAGCCTTGTCGATTTAGGCGTCTCATTACTACTTCGCTGTCTAGAACCAAACGGATGTGGATTGAGCAGCGAAGTTTCAGCCTTTTCAGAGATAGAAAAACTGCCATGGAAAGACTTGAAGAGGAGGGACCAGGTTCCTTGGACTTTCCTAATGAGAATGACCTCCCCACCCCTCCTTCGAGGCATCCGTATGAACGGTGACTGCTGGAGGAGATGGTTTCAAGGGTACCTTGTTTCTTAGGTTCTTAGCCTCCGACCATGGCTTGAGTAGTGATCGCAGACGATTTGGTATCGGTCTTTGTAGATCTCTTCGAGCGTTTGATGCGTATTTTCTCCAAACTCCTGATGCATCTTTTAATTGTGCTCTCAATACTGGATCTGTCACTGAGGCAAACTGGAGGGACCCCAACACTCTCTCCTGTTGCTTTCTTGATATCCTGTCGGATTGAAGGAGTCTTTTGACAGATCCTGCTATCTCTTTCCTCTTCTTTGATGGAATGGAAAGGCAGTGTGACTGTAGGTCCCAGTGGACACCCAGCCACTGGAATTTTTGAGCTGGAGAAAGCCGAGACTTTTTCAAGTTGATCTTGAATCCTAAGTGTTCCAGGAACTGGATCACTTCCTTTGAGGCTTGCATGCATTCTTCCTCGGATGCTGCCCACACCAGCCAATCGTCCAGGTAGGCTACCACCTGGATTCCTTTCAGGCGTAGTTGATGAATGATTGCATTCGCAAGCTTTGTGAATACCCTTGGGGCTATGTTTAGGCCAAAGGGTATGGCTCTGAAAACGTACTTTCTTTTCTGTAGTTTGAACCCTAGGTAGGGGGAAACTTGACGGTTGATTGGAACATGCCAGTATACATCCGTCATGTCTATAGAGACTGTGAATGCCCCTTTGGGCAAAAGGGTCCTTATGTGCTGAAGCGTCAACATTCTGAACTTGTGGTTCACTATGAACTTGTTGAGTGGTGATAAGTCCAGAATGACTCTGAGCTTTTCCGAATCCTTCTTCTGAACACAAAATAGCCTTCCTTGAAATCTGATGGACTTTGCCTTCCGTATAACTCTTCTGTTCAAGAGTTCCTGAACATATTCTTCCAGTACGGGGGTTGAGTGTTGGTAGAATTGAGGGAAGTTTGGTGGAGTTGAGCTCCAACTCCACCCTAGTCCTTTCTTGATTAGGCTGTGGGCCCAGGAATCGAAGGTCCAACAATCCCGGAAGTGGAGAAGTCTCCCTCCTACTGGCAGCATCTCACTTGGAGTGCTGGTTGGAGGACTTGTCTCCTCGGCCATGTCCACCTTTGTTGCCCCTACCTCTGAAGGGGCATCTAGAGGATCCTCGAAAGGAACCTCGAGACTTCGGCTTAAAGGTAGTTGATTGCCTTTCAAATACTGGGGTGAACTCGGGCGACTGGGTCGCCAGCGTTTGGGGCACCAGTTGAAAGGTGGTGGTTGGTTGTGCCACCGTCTGAGGCATCGTGGCCATGGGAAGCTGTTGCTGTTGCTTTGGCCGAGAGGGCACTCTTGGTCGTTTTGACTTGTTCTTCGGCTGGGGACCCTCATCAGCGGAAGATTTCCTTTTAGAGGACAAGCCCCATTTGGAGAGGAGATTCCTATTCTCCGAAGCGGCTTTATCTACGACCTCTTTGACCACTTCACCTGGGAAGAGGTCTTTTCCCCGGATATTGGAAGCTATCAGCTTCCTTTGTTCGTGCTTCACTGTAGCAAAAGCGAACACAAACTCCCTACAAGCCCTTCTGGTTTTAATAAAATTGTACAAATCCTTGGTGAGTGTTGCCAAATGAGATTTGGCAAAGACCATGTACATATCTGGGGGGTCTGGGATGCTTGCCATAGTCTCTAAGCCAGTCTGCAGAGACATGGAAGCAGCCTGACGTTCCTTAGTCTCCTGTTCCGTGCACAGGAGAAACTCTGACATCTTCGGGAGATCTTCGTTGAACTGCCGTCCAGCGATATCTGCTTCTAGCTTCCCAACTGTGAAGGTGTTATGGACATCCTTCCAATCCTTATCATCTGAAGGGAAGGCGAGGGAAAATGATCTACACTCTTCAAGTGTACGGCAAGGTTTCCCTGCCTCAACTGCCTTTAAGGCTGCCTTAAACCCTTTGTCCATAAAGGGGAAGGCATGTTCGGAGTCAGCAATAAAGGATGGGTGCTTTTTGCTGAGAGCCGGCACCTTGGAACTAGCAAATGACCTCTCTTTCAAGGTGGCTGTATATAAGGCCTGTGCCTTAGATAGTTCAAGGAAAATCGTCTCCTTCGGCTCTGTTTCCTCCTTGGATGCTGGTTCCGTCCTCAGACGGACATAGCAATCCGGATAGGCACCTTTACTAGGCCAAAATTTTATTTCCTCTACTGGAACTGTTCCCAGTTTCTCTGAGAGGAAGATCTTCCCCCCGACATAGGCATATGCTCTGCGTACCTCCATGGGTTAACGTCAGAGAAGGCGGGGAGGTCCTTGACGTTTAACTTCTTCGGGGCTAAACGGGATGCAACTAGCTGATGAATCTCCGTCCGGAAAGATGCTTCTTTCTCGGACGATTTCTTCTGAATGTCCTGCACCATGGACAGTAGCGAGTGTAGCGTACTTTTAATGGAATCCAACTGGGGTGCGGTGGAAGTAGTCGAAGGCGTCGGTTCAGTCACTGCTGCAGACGATACCAAAATCGTTTCGGTTTTCTCGACTTCAGTCTCAGGAGGTACCTCATCCTCCTGCTCCAGTTCATCCACTAGGAGATTGTTCTCAGTCTCCTCCGAGACAATAGACATGTTGTCCTCTAATTGGATGCTCTGTAAGGCATCTGAAATGTCAGGTTCTACTGGAATCTGAACTAAGGGGATCTCAGGTTGAGCCTGGGGAACAATTGCATCCGCAGATGCATTAGGGAAGAGATAATCCCTCATCCTCTCATTAGGAAGGTATGGGCCAGAGGTGTTCTTCTGAAAACCCCTGACCCATTTTTGCAGCGTGTCCCTTGCTGCATCCCTAGACTCAGTAGACTTTTGATCATCAAAAGCCTCTTTAATCAGTTTGTCACAAATGGTACATACCTGTGGGTCCCAGTACTTGAGAGCCCCTTTGGTGACTGCGCACCGAGCATGGGCTCTGCACATGCCATGTCCGTAGAAGCTCTTACTACGGACGCTGCAAAAGTTGTTCCCGCACACGGGTTGCTCCTCCTGTAAAGAAAGAAAAGCTATAAGTATTCGATGAAATTCTCAGATTTCAGCATACATATTTTAATTAATATTTAATTATTATTTAATTAATATTAGCTTGCATAGAGTAAGCTAGAAAGTAGGAAAAACACCTACATGTGTTTCCTGTCCAGCCCATTGCTATGACCTCCTCCAATATTGAACTATAGATTTATAATGAATTCAAGGGGAAGATAATATCCTTGGATATAAGATATCTTCTTAACACAATCTTCCATGTTCAATATAGGGGATTAAATTAATGGATAATAACCATTAATTGGTAGGGAGAATCACTCCCTAAAAGTGATGGTCTCACCATTGGCTGCCCATGAACCACTTGTAGGTTGGAAAACTTTTGGGCTACAGCAATGACTGGCGGCAGCATGTCGCCAGTATTGCCGGGCTTGCCGGCATCTGCCGGTCCCGCCGGAATATGCTGGGCCCGCCGGGACATGCCGGGCCTGCTGACATATGCCGGACTTGCCGGCATATGCCGGGCCTGCCGGCATATGCCGGGCCTGCCGGCATATGCCGGGCCTGCCGGCATATGCCGGGCCTGCCGGCATATGCCGGGCCTATTCTGGGCTATTTGAAACAGATACTGTCTTCAAAGTAGTGGGCGGCAGGTCGGCAGTTACCGCTCTGCCCGCCGGCAGCCGAAGGATCCCTCTATCAAGTAGGACCCGGCGGCAACCGGCGGCAACTATATAAATTTTGGGTGGCCGGCT